>NW_027287298.1:0-81920 GCF_022747635.1 Hetaerina americana | reverse complement strand
ATTAATTCTGGGTTTTATTTTGTTAATTTGATGAAAATGATCAACAATACACACCATGGAAACATTTTTGTTTGATTTGAGTCAAGTGAGATTTTCACCTAAAACCCAAAGGGGGGGGTATTGGCACTTTTCATTGAAAAATGTGAAAAATTAAATTTTCTAAAAATGAAATAAATGCCTTCTAAACACCTCAAACATTCACTTTAAAACAGAAGATTGTTGTTTTTCGCAATATTTTTAGAAATTTGGGCTCTTTTAGTAACATTAACACTTGGGCTGAAGCATCTTTTATGATCTTTTATTGTCTTTCAGGATTCATTCTGGGTTTTATTTTGTTTATTTGATGAAAATGAACAACAATACACACCTTGGATACATTTTTGTTTGATTTGTGTCGAGTGAGATTTTCACCTAGAACCCAAAGGGGGGGTATTGGCACTTTTCATGGAAAAATGTGAAAAAATAAAATTTTCTAAAAATGAAATAAATGCCTTCTAAACACCTCAAACATTCACTCTAAAACAGTAGATTGTTGTTTTTCGCAATATTTTTAGAAATTTGGGCTCTTTTAGTAACATTAACACTTTCTCTGAATCAACTTTTATGCTCATTTCTTGTCCTTCAAGATTAATTCTGGGTTTTATTTTGTTTATTTGATGAAAATGAACAACAATACACACCATGGAAACATTTTTGTTTGATTTGTGTCGAGTGAGATTTTCACTTAGAACCCAAAGGGGGGGGGTATTGGCACTTTTCATGGAAAAATGTGAAAAATTAAATTTTCTAAAAATGAAATAAATGCCTTCTAAATACCTCAAACATTCACTCTAAAACAGAAGATTGTTGTTTTTCGCAATATTTTTAGAAATTTGGGCACTTTTAGTAACATTAACACCTGGGCTGAAGCATCTTTTATGATCATTTATTGTCTTTCAGGATACATTCTGGGTTTTTTTTTGTTTATTTGATGAAAATGAAAAACAATACACACTTTGGATACATTTTTGATTGATTTGTGTCGAGTGAGATTTTCACCTAGAACCCAAAGGGGGGGGGTATTGGCACTTTTCATGGAAAAATGTGAAAAATTAAATTTTCTAAAAATGAAATAAATGCCTTCTAAACACCTCAAACATTCACTCTAAAACAGAAGATTGTTGTTTTTCGAATATTTTTAGAAATTTGGGCTCTTTTAGTAACATTAACACCTGGGCTGAAGCATCTTTTATGATCATTTATTGTCTTTCAGGATACATTCTGGGTTTTATTTTGTTTATTTGATGAAAATGAACAAAAATACACACCTTGGATACATTTTTGTTTGATTTGTGTCGAGTGAGATTTTCACCTAGAACCCAAAGGGGGGGTAATTGGCACTTTTCATGGAAAAATGTAAAAAATTAAATTTTCTAAAAATGAAATAAATGCCTTCTAAACACCTCAAACATTCACTCTAAAACAGAAGATTGTTGTTTTTCGCAATATTTTTAGAAATTTGGGCTCTTTTAGTAACATTAACACTTTCGCTGAAGCAACTATTATGCTCGTTTCTTGTCTTTCAAGATTAATTCTGGGTTTTATTTTGTTAATTTGATGAAAATGAACAACAATACACACCATGGAAACATTTTTGTTTGATTTGTGTCGAGTGAGATTTTCACCTAGAACCCAAAGGGGGGGGGGGTATTGGCACTTTTCATGGAAAAATGTGAAAAATTAAATTTTCTAAAAATGAAATAAATGCCTTCTAAACACCTCAAACATTCACTTTAAAACAGAAGATTGTTGTTTTTCGCAATATTTTTAGAAATTTGGGCTCTTTTAGTAACATTAACACTTGGGCTGAAGCATCTTTTATGATCTTTTATTGTCTTTCAGGATTCATTCTGGGTTTTATTTTGTTTATTTGATGAAAATGAACAACAATACACACCTTGGATACATTTTTGTTTGATTTGTGTCGAGTGAGATTTTCACCTAGAACCCAAAGGGGGGGTATTGGCACTTTTCATGGAAAAATGTGAAAAAATAAAATTTTCTAAAAATGAAATAAATGCCTTCTAAACACCTCAAACATTCACTCTAAAACAGTAGATTGTTGTTTTTCGCAATATTTTTAGAAATTTGGGCTCTTTTAGTAACATTAACACTTTCTCTGAATCAACTTTTATGCTCATTTCTTGTCCTTCAAGATTAATTCTGGGTTTTATTTTGTTTATTTGATGAAAATGAAAAACAATACACACCATGGAAACATTTTTGTTTGATTTGCGTCAAGTGAGATTTTCACCTAGAACCCAAAGGGGGGGGTATTGGAACTTTTCATGGAAAAATTAAGAAAAATTAAATTTTCTAAAAATGAAATAAATGCCTTCTAAACACCTCAAACATTCACTCTAAAACAGAAGATTGTTGTTTTTCGCAATATTTTTAGAAATTTGGGCTCTTTTAGTAACATTAACACCTGGGCTGAAGCATCTTTTATGATCATTTATTGTCTTTCAGGATACATTCTGGGTTTTTTTTTTGTTTATTTGATGAAAATGAAAAACAATACACACTTTGGATACATTTTTGATTGATTTGTGTCGAGTGAGATTTTCACCTAGAACCCAAAGGGGGGTTTTGGCACTTTTCATGGAAAAATGTGAAAAATTAAATTTTCTAAAAATGAAATAAATGCCTTCTAAACACCTCAAACATTCACTCTAAAACAGAAGATTGTTGTTTTTCGCAATATTTTTAGAAATTTGGGCTCTTTTTGTAACATTAACACCTGGGCTGAAGCATCTTTTATGATCATTTATTGTCTTTCAGGATACATTCTGGGTTTTATTTTGTTTATTTGATGAAAATGAACAACAATACACACCATGGAAACATTTTTGTTTGATTTGTGTCGAGTGAGATTTTCACCTAGAACCCAAAGGGGGGGGTATTGGCACTTTTCATGGAAAAATGTAAAAAATTAAATTTTCTAAAAATGAAATAAATGCCTTCTAAACACCTCAAACATTCACTCTAAAACAGAAGATTGATGTTTTTCGCAATATTTTTAGAAATTTGGGCTCTTTAAGTAACATTAACACTTTCGCTGAAGCAACTTTTATGCTCGTTTCTTGTCTTTCAAGATTAATTCTGGGTTTTATTTTGTTAATTTGATGAAAATGAACAACAATACACACAATGGAAACATTTTTGTTTGATTTGTTTCGAGTGAGATTTTCACCTAGAACCCAAAGAGGGGGGGGTATTGGCACTTTTCATTGAACAATGTGAAAAATTTAATTTTCTAAAAATGAAATAAATACCTTCTAAACACCTCAAACATTCACTCTAAAACATAAGATTGTTGTTTTTCGCAATATTTTTAGAAATTTTGGCTCTTTTAGTAACATTAACCCTTGCGCTGAAGCATCTTTTATGCTCATTTCTTGTCTTTCAGGATTAATTCTGGGTTTTATTTGTTTATTTGATGAAAGTGAACAACAATACACACCATGGAAACATTTTTGATTGATTTGTTTCGAGTGAGATTTTCACCTAGAACCCAAAGGGGGGGGGTATTGGCACTTTTCATGGAAAAATGTGAAAAATTAAATTTTCTAAAAATGAAATAAATGCCTTCTAAACACCACAAACATTCACTCAAAAACAGAAGATTGTTGTTTTTCGCAATATTTTTAGAAAATTGGGCTCTTTTAGTAACATTAACACTTGCGCTGAAGCATCATTTATGCTAATTTCTTGTCTTTCAGGATTATTCTGGGTTTTATTTTGTTTATTTGATGAAAATAAACAACAATACACACCATGGAAACATTTTTGTTTGATTGCTGTCGAGCGAGATTTTCACCTAGAACCCAAAGGGGGGGGGTATTGGCACTTTTCATGGAAAAATGTAAAAAATTAAATTTTCTAAAAATGAAATAAATACCTTCTAAACACCTAAAACATTCACTCTAAAACAGAAGATTGTTGTTTTTCGCAATATTTTTAGAAATTTGGGCTCTTCTAGCAACATTAACACCTGGCTGAAGCATCTTTTATGATCATTTATTGTCTTTCAGGATTTATTCTGGGTTTTATTTTGTTTATTTGATGAAAATGAACAACAATACACACCTTGGATACATTTTTGTTTGATTTGTGTCGAGTGAGATTTTCACCTAGAACCCAAAGGGGGGGGGTATTGGCACTTTTCATGGAAAAATGTAAAAAAAATTAAATTTCCTAAAAACGAAATAAATGCCTTCTAAACACCTCAAACATTCACTCTAAAACAGAAGATTGTTGTTTTTCGCAATATTTTTAGAAATTTGGGCTCTTTTAGTAACATTAACACCTGGGCTGAAGCATCTTTTATGATCATTTATTGTCTTTCAGGATACATTCTGGGTTTTATTTTGTTTATTTGATGAAAATGAACAAAAATACACACCTTGGATACATTTTTGTTTGATTTGTGAGGAGTGAGATTTTCACCTAGAACCCAAAGGGGGGGGTATTGGCACTTTTCATGGAAAAATGTGAAAAAATAAAATTTTCTAAAAATGAAATAAATGCCTTCTAAACACCTCAAACATTCACTCTAAAACCGTAGATTGTAGTTTTTCGCAATATTTTTAGAAATTTGGGCTCTTTTAGTAACATTAACACTTTCTCTGAAGCAACTTTTATGCTCATTTCTTGTCCTTCAAGATTAATTCTGGGTTTTATTTTGCTTATTTGATGAAAATGAACAACAATACACACCATGGAAACATTTTTGTTTGATTTGTGTCGAGTGAGATTTTCACCTAGAACCCAAAGGGGGGGTATTGGCACTTTTCATGGAAAAATGTGAAAAATTAAATTTTCTAAAAATGAAATAAATGCCTTCTAAACACCTCAAACATTCACTCTAAAACAGAAGATTGTTGTTTTTCGCAATATTTTTAGAAATTTGGGCTCTTTTAGTAACATTAACACCTGGGCTGAAGCATCTTTTATGATCATTTATTGTCTTTCAGGATACATTCTGGGTTTTATTTTGTTTATTTGATGAAAATGAACAAAAATACACACCTTGGATACATTTTTGTTTGATTTGTGTCGAGTGAGATTTTCACCTAGAACCCAAAGGGGGGGGGGGGTATTGGCACTTTTCATGGAAAAATGTGAAAAATAAAATTTTCTAAAAATGAATGAAATGACTTCTAAACATCTCAAACATTCACTCTAAAACAGAAGATTGTTGTTTTTCGCAATATTTTTAGAAATTTGGGCTCTTTTAGTAACTTTAACACTTTCGCTGAAGCAACTTTTATGCTCATTTCTTGTCTTTCAGGATTAATTCTGGGTTTTATTTTGTTTATTTGATGAATATGAACAACAATACACACCATGGAAACATTTTTGTTTGATTTGCGTCAAGTGAGATTTTCACCTAGAACCCAAAGGGGGGGGTATTGGCACTTTTCATGGAAAAATGTGAAAAATTAAATTTTCTAAAAATGAAATAAATGCCTTCTAAACACCTCAAACATTCACTCTAAAACAGAAGATTGTTGTTTTTCGCAATATTTTTAGAAATTTGGGCTCTTTTAGTAACATTAACACTTTCGCTGAAGCAACTTTTATGCTCGTTTCTTGTCTTTCAAGATTAATTCTGGGTTTTATTTTGTTAATTTGATGAAAATGTACAACAATACACACCATGGAAACATTTTTGTTTGATTTGTGTCGAGTGAGATTTTCACCTAGAACCCAAAGGGGGGGTATTGGCACTTTTCATGGAAAAATGTAAAAAATTAATTTTCTAAAAATGAAATAAATGCCTTCTAAACACCTCAAACATTCACTCTAAAAATGAAGATTGTGGTTTTTCGCAATATTTTTAGAAATTTGGGCTCTTTTAGTAAAATTAACACTTGCGCTGAAGCATCTTTTATGCTCATTTCATGTCTTTCAGGATTATTTCTGGGTTTTATTTTGTTTATTTGATGAAAATGACCAACAATACACACCATGGAAACATTTTTGTTTGATTTGTGTCGAGTGAGATTTTCACCTAGAACCCAAAGGGGGGGGGTATTGGCACTTTTCATGGAAAAATGTGAAAAATTAAATTTTCTAAAAATGAAATAAATGCCTTCTAAACACCTCAAACATTCACTCTAAAACAGAAGATTGTTGTTTTTCGCAATATTTTTAGAAATTTGGGCCCTTTTAGTAACATTAACACTTGCGCTGAAGCATCTTTTATGCTCATTTCTTGTCTTTCAGGATTAATTCTGGGTTTTATTTTGTTTATTTGAAGAAAATGAACAACAATACACACCATGGAAACATTTTTGACTGATTTGTGTCGAGTGAGATTTTCACCAAGAACCCAAGGGGGGGTATTGGCACTTTTCATGGAACAATGTGAAAAATTAAATTTTCTAAAAATGAAATAAATACCTTCTAAACACCTCAAACATTCACTCTAAAACATAAGATTGTTGTTTTTTCGCAATATTTTTAGAAATTTGGGCTCTTTTAGTAACATTAACACTTGCGCTGAAGCATCTTTTATGATCATTTCTTGTCTTTCAGGATTAATTCTGGGTTTTATTTGTTTATTTGATAAAAATGAACAACAATACACACCATGGAAACATTTTTGATTGATTTGTGTCGAGTGAGATTTTCACCAAGAACCCAAGGGGGGGTATTGGCACTTTTCATGGAACAATGTGAAAAATTAAATTTTCTAAAAATGAAATAAATGCCTTCTAAACACCTCAAACATTCACTCTAAAACAGAAGATTGTTGTTTTTCGCAATATTTTTAGAAATTTGGGCTCTTTTAGTAACATTAACACTTTCGCTGAAGCAACTTTTATGCTCGTTTCTTGTCTTTCAAGATTAATTCTGGGTTTTATTTTGTTAATTTGATGAAAATGAACAACAATACACACCATGGAAACATTTTTGTTTGATTTGTGTCGAGTGAGATTTTCACCTTGAACCCAAAGGGGGGGGTATTGGCACTTTTCATGGAAAAATGTAAAAAATTAAATTTTCTAAAAATGAAATAAATGCCTTCTAAACACCTCAAACATTCACTCTAAAACAGAAGATTGTTGTTTTTCGCAATATTTTTAGAAATTTGGGCTCTTTTAGTAACATTAACACTTTCGCTGAAGCAACTTTTATGCTCGTTTCTTGTCTTTCAAGATTAATTCTGGGTTTTATTTTGTTAATTTGATGAAAATGAACAACAATACACACCATGGAAACATTTTTGTTTGATTTGTGTCGAGTGAGATTTTCACCTAGAACCCAAAGGGGGGGGTATTGGCACTTTTCATGGAAAAATGTGAAAAAATAAAATTTTCTAAAAATGAAATAAATGCCTTCTAAACACCTCAAACATTCACTCTAAAACAGTAGATTGTTGTTTTTCGCAATATTTTTAGAAATTTGGGCTCTTTTAGTAACATTAACACTTTCTCTGAATCAACTTTTATGCTCATTTCTTGTCCTTCAAGATTAATTCTGGGTTTTATTTTGTTTATTTGATGAAAATGAACAACAATACACACCATGGAAACATTTTTGTTTGATTTGTGTCGAGTGAGATTTTCACTTAGAACCCAAAGGGGGGGGGTATTGGCACTTTTCATGGAAAAATGTGAAAAATTAAATTTTCTAAAAATGAAATAAATGCCTTCTAAATACCTCAAACATTCACTCTAAAACAGAAGATTGTTGTTTTTCGCAATATTTTTAGAAATTTGGGCACTTTTAGTAACATTAACACCTGGGCTGAAGCATCTTTTATGATCATTTATTGTCTTTCAGGATACATTCTGGGTTTTTTTTTGTTTATTTGATGAAAATGAAAAACAATACACACTTTGGATACATTTTTGATTGATTTGTGTCGAGTGAGATTTTCACCTAGAACCCAAAGGGGGGGGGGTATTGGCACTTTTCATGGAAAAATGTGAAAAATTAAATTTTCTAAAAATGAAATAAATGCCTTCTAAACACCTCAAACATTCACTCTAAAACAGAAGATTGTTGTTTTTCGAATATTTTTAGAAATTTGGGCTCTTTTAGTAACATTAACACCTGGGCTGAAGCATCTTTTATGATCATTTATTGTCTTTCAGGATACATTCTGGGTTTTATTTTGTTTATTTGATGAAAATGAACAAAAATACACACCTTGGATACATTTTTGTTTGATTTGTGTCGAGTGAGATTTTCACCTAGAACCCAAAGGGGGGGGTAATTGGCACTTTTCATGGAAAAATGTAAAAAATTAAATTTTCTAAAAATGAAATAAATGCCTTCTAAACACCTCAAACATTCACTCTAAAACAGAAGATTGTTTGTTTTTCGCAATATTTTTAGAAATTTGGGCTCTTTTAGTAACATTAACACTTTCGCTGAAGCAACTATTATGCTCGTTTCTTGTCTTTCAAGATTAATTCTGGGTTTTATTTTGTTAATTTGATGAAAATGAACAACAATACACACCATGGAAACATTTTTGTTTGATTTGTGTCGAGTGAGATTTTCACCTAGAACCCAAAGGGGGGGGGGGGGTATTGGCACTTTTCATGGAAAAATGTGAAAAATTAAATTTTCTAAAAATGAAATAAATGCCTTCTAAACACCTCAAACATTCACTTTAAAACAGAAGATTGTTGTTTTTCGCAATATTTTTAGAAATTTGGGCTCTTTTAGTAACATTAACACTTGGGCTGAAGCATCTTTTATGATCTTTTATTGTCTTTCAGGATTCATTCTGGGTTTTATTTTGTTTATTTGATGAAAATGAACAACAATACACACCTTGGATACATTTTTGTTTGATTTGTGTCGAGTGAGATTTTCACCTAGAACCCAAAGGGGTATTGGCACTTTTCATGGAAAAATGTGAAAAAATAAAATTTTCTAAAAATGAAATAAATGCCTTCTAAACACCTCAAACATTCACTCTAAAACAGTAGATTGTTGTTTTTCGCAATATTTTTAGAAATTTGGGCTCTTTTAGTAACATTAACACTTTCTCTGAATCAACTTTTATGCTCATTTCTTGTCCTTCAAGATTAATTCTGGGTTTTATTTTGTTTATTTGATGAAAATGAAAAACAATACACACCATGGAAACATTTTTGTTTGATTTGCGTCAAGTGAGATTTTCACCTAGAACCCAAAGGGGGGGGTATTGGAACTTTTCATGGAAAAATTAAGAAAAATTAAATTTTCTAAAAATGAAATAAATGCCTTCTAAACACCTCAAACATTCACTCTAAAACAGAAGATTGTTGTTTTTCGCAATATTTTTAGAAATTTGGGCTCTTTTAGTAACATTAACACCTGGGCTGAAGCATCTTTTATGATCATTTATTGTCTTTCAGGATACATTCTGGGTTTTTTTTTTGTTTATTTGATGAAAATGAAAAACAATACACACTTTGGATACATTTTTGATTGATTTGTGTCGAGTGAGATTTTCACCTAGAACCCAAAGGGGGGTTTTGGCACTTTTCATGGAAAAATGTGAAAAATTAAATTTTCTAAAAATGAAATAAATGCCTTCTAAACACCTCAAACATTCACTCTAAAACAGAAGATTGTTGTTTTTCGCAATATTTTTAGAAATTTGGGCTCTTTTTGTAACATTAACACCTGGGCTGAAGCATCTTTTATGATCATTTATTGTCTTTCAGGATACATTCTGGGTTTTATTTTGTTTATTTGATGAAAATGAACAACAATACACACCATGGAAACATTTTTGTTTGATTTGTGTCGAGTGAGATTTTCACCTAGAACCCAAAGGGGGGGGTATTGGCACTTTTCATGGAAAAATGTAAAAAATTAAATTTTCTAAAAATGAAATAAATGCCTTCTAAACACCTCAAACATTCACTCTAAAACAGAAGATTGATGTTTTTCGCAATATTTTTAGAAGTTTGGGCTCTTTAAGTAACATTAACACTTTCGCTGAAGCAACTTTTATGCTCGTTTCTTGTCTTTCAAGATTAATTCTGGGTTTTATTTTGTTAATTTGATGAAAATGAACAACAATACACACAATGGAAACATTTTTGTTTGATTTGTTTCGAGTGAGATTTTCACCTAGAACCCAAAGAGGGGGGGGTATTGGCACTTTTCATTGAACAATGTGAAAAATTTAATTTTCTAAAAATGAAATAAATACCTTCTAAACACCTCAAACATTCACTCTAAAACATAAGATTGTTGTTTTTCGCAATATTTTTAGAAATTTTGGCTCTTTTAGTAACATTAACCCTTGCGCTGAAGCATCTTTTATGCTCATTTCTTGTCTTTCAGGATTAATTCTGGGTTTTATTTGTTTATTTGATGAAAGTGAACAACAATACACACCATGGAAACATTTTTGATTGATTTGTTTCGAGTGAGATTTTCACCTAGAACCCAAAGGGGGGGGGGTATTGGCACTTTTCATGGAAAAATGTGAAAAATTAAATTTTCTAAAAATGAAATAAATGCCTTCTAAACACCACAAACATTCACTCAAAAACAGAAGATTGTTGTTTTTCGCAATATTTTTAGAAAATTGGGCTCTTTTAGTAACATTAACACTTGCGCTGAAGCATCATTTATGCTAATTTCTTGTCTTTCAGGATTATTCTGGGTTTTATTTTGTTTATTTGATGAAAATAAACAACAATACACACCATGGAAACATTTTTGTTTGATTGCTGTCGAGCGAGATTTTCACCTAGAACCCAAAGGGGGGGGTATTGGCACTTTTCATGGAAAAATGTAAAAAATTAAATTTTCTAAAAATGAAATAAATACCTTCTAAACACCTAAAACATTCACTCTAAAACAGAAGATTGTTGTTTTTCGCAATATTTTTAGAAATTTGGGCTCTTCTAGTAACATTAACACCTGGGCTGAAGCATCTTTTATGATCATTTATTGTCTTTCAGGATTTATTCTGGGTTTTATTTTGTTTATTTGATGAAAATGAACAACAATACACACCTTGGATACATTTTTGTTTGATTTGTGTCGAGTGAGATTTTCACCTAGAACCCAAAGGGGGGGGTATTGGCACTTTTCATGGAAAAATGTAAAAAAAATTAAATTTCCTAAAAACGAAATAAATGCCTTCTAAACACCTCAAACATTCACTCTAAAACAGAAGATTGTTGTTTTTCGCAATATTTTTAGAAATTTGGGCTCTTTTAGTAACATTAACACCTGGGCTGAAGCATCTTTTATGATCATTTATTGTCTTTCAGGATACATTCTGGGTTTTATTTTGTTTATTTGATGAAAATGAACAAAAATACACACCTTGGATACATTTTTGTTTGATTTGTGAGGAGTGAGATTTTCACCTAGAACCCAAAGGGGGGGGTATTGGCACTTTTCATGGAAAAATGTGAAAAAATAATATTTTCTAAAAATGAAATAAATGCCTTCTAAACACCTCAAACATTCACTCTAAAACCGTAGATTGTAGTTTTTCGCAATATTTTTAGAAATTTGGGCTCTTTTAGTAACATTAACACTTTCTCTGAAGCAACTTTTATGCTCATTTCTTGTCCTTCAAGATTAATTCTGGGTTTTATTTTGCTTATTTGATGAAAATGAACAACAATACACACCATGGAAACATTTTTGTTTGATTTGTGTCGAGTGAGATTTTCACCTAGAACCCAAAGGGGGGGTATTGGCACTTTTCATGGAAAAATGTGAAAAATTAAATTTTCTAAAAATGAAATAAATGCCTTCTAAACACCTCAAACATTCACTCTAAAACAGAAGATTGTTGTTTTTCGCAATATTTTTAGAAATTTGGGCTCTTTTAGTAACATTAACACCTGGGCTGAAGCATCTTTTATGATCATTTATTGTCTTTCAGGATACATTCTGGGTTTTATTTTGTTTATTTGATGAAAATGAACAAAAATACACACCTTGGATACATTTTTGTTTGATTTGTGTCGAGTGAGATTTTCACCTAGAACCCAAAGGGGGGGGGGGTATTGGCACTTTTCATGGAAAAATATGAAAAATAAAATTTTCTAAAAATGAATGAAATGACTTCTAAACATCTCAAACATTCACTCTAAAACAGAAGATTGTTGTTTTTCGCAATATTTTTAGAAATTTGGGCTCTTTTAGTAACTTTAACACTTTCGCTGAAGCAACTTTTATGCTCATTTCTTGTCTTTCAGGATTAATTCTGGGTTTTATTTTGTTTATTTGATGAATATGAACAACAATACACACCATGGAAACATTTTTGTTTGATTTGCGTCAAGTGAGATTTTCACCTAGAACCCAAAGGGGGGGGTATTGGCACTTTTCATGGAAAAATGTGAAAAATTAAATTTTCTAAAAATGAAATAAATGCCTTCTAAACACCTCAAACATTCACTCTAAAACAGAAGATTGTTGTTTTTCGCAATATTTTTAGAAATTTGGGCTCTTTTAGTAACATTAACACTTTCGCTGAAGCAACTTTTATGCTCGTTTCTTGTCTTTCAAGATTAATTCTGGGTTTTATTTTGTTAATTTGATGAAAATGTACAACAATACACACCATGGAAACATTTTTGTTTGATTTGTGTCGAGTGAGATTTTCACCTAGAACCCAAAGGGGGGGTATTGGCACTTTTCATGGAAAAATGTAAAAAATTAAATTTTCTAAAAATGAAATAAATGCCTTCTAAACACCTCAAACATTCACTCTAAAAATGAAGATTGTGGTTTTTCGCAATATTTTTAGAAATTTGGGCTCTTTTAGTAAAATTAACACTTGCGCTGAAGCATCTTTTATGCTCATTTCATGTCTTTCAGGATTATTTCTGGGTTTTATTTTGTTTATTTGATGAAAATGACCAACAATACACACCATGGAAACATTTTTGTTTGATTTGTGTCGAGTGAGATTTTCACCTAGAACCCAAAGGGGGGGGTATTGGCACTTTTCATGGAAAAATGTGAAAAATTAAATTTTCTAAAAATGAAATAAATGCCTTCTAAACACCTCAAACATTCACTCTAAAACAGAAGATTGTTGTTTTTCGCAATATTTTTAGAAATTTGGGCCCTTTTAGTAACATTAACACTTGCGCTGAAGCATCTTTTATGCTCATTTCTTGTCTTTCAGGATTAATTCTGGGTTTTATTTTGTTTATTTGAAGAAAATGAACAACAATACACACCATGGAAACATTTTTGACTGATTTGTGTCGAGTGAGATTTTCACCAAGAACCCAAGGGGGGGTATTGGCACTTTTCATGGAACAATGTGAAAAATTAAATTTTCTAAAAATGAAATAAATACCTTCTAAACACCTCAAACATTCACTCTAAAACATAAGATTGTTGTTTTTCGCAATATTTTTAGAAATTTGGGCTCTTTTAGTAACATTAACACTTGCGCTGAAGCATCTTTTATGATCATTTCTTGTCTTTCAGGATTAATTCTGGGTTTTATTTGTTTATTTGATAAAAATGAACAACAATACACACCATGGAAACATTTTTGATTGATTTGTGTCGAGTGAGATTTTCACCAAGAACCCAAGGGGGGGTATTGGCACTTTTCATGGAACAATGTGAAAAATTAAATTTTCTAAAAATGAAATAAATGCCTTCTAAACACCTCAAACATTCACTCTAAAACAGAAGATTGTTGTTTTTCGCAATATTTTTAGAAATTTGGGCTCTTTTAGTAACATTAACACTTTCGCTGAAGCAACTTTTATGCTCGTTTCTTGTCTTTCAAGATTAATTCTGGGTTTTATTTTGTTAATTTGATGAAAATGAACAACAATACACACCATGGAAACATTTTTGTTTGATTTGTGTCGAGTGAGATTTTCACCTTGAACCCAAAGGGGGGGGTATTGGCACTTTTCATGGAAAAATGTAAAAAATTAAATTTTCTAAAAATGAAATAAATGCCTTCTAAACACCTCAAACATTCACTCTAAAACAGAAGATTGTTGTTTTTCGCAATATTTTTAGAAATTTGGGCTCTTTTAGTAACATTAACACTTTCGCTGAAGCAACTTTTATGCTCGTTTCTTGTCTTTCAAGATTAATTCTGGGTTTTATTTTGTTAATTTGATGAAAATGAACAACAATACACACCATGGAAACATTTTTGTTTGATTTGTGTCGAGTGAGATTTTCACCTAGAACCCAAAGGGGGGGGTATTGGCACTTTTCATGGAAAAATGTGAAAAATAAAATTTTCTAAAAATGAATGAAATGACTTCTAAACATCTCAAACATTCACTCTAAAACAGAAGATTGTTGTTTTTCGCAATATTTTTAGAAATTTGGGCTCTTTTAGTAACATTAACACTTTCGCTGAAGCAACTTTTATGCTCATTTCTTGTCTTTCAGGATTAATTCTGGGTTTTATTTTGTTTATTTGATGAATATGAACAACAATACACACCATGGAAACATTTTTGTTTGATTTGCGTCAAGTGAGATTCTCACCTAGAACCCAAAGGGGGGGGTATTGGCACTTTTCATGGAAAAATATGAAAAATTAAATTTTCTAAAAATGAAATAAATGCCTTCTAAACACCTCAAACATTCACTCTAAAACAGAACATTGTTGTTTTTCGCAATATTTTTAGAAATTTGGGCTCTTTTAGTAAAATTTACACTTGCGCTGAAGCATCTTTTATGCTCATTTCATGTCTTTCAGGATTATTTCTGGGTTTTATTTTGTTTATTTGAGGAAAATGAACAACAATACACACCATGGAAACATTTTTGTTTGATTTGTGTCGAGTGAGATTTTCACCTTGAACCCAAAGGGGGGGGGGTATTGGCAATTTTCATGGAAAAATGTGAAAAATTAAATTTTCTAAAAATGAAATAAATGCCTTCTAAACACCTCAAACATTCACTCTAAAACAGAAGATTGTTGTTTTTCGCAATATTTTTAGAAATTTGGGCTCTTTTAGTAACATTAACACTTTCGCTGAAGCAACTTTTATGCTCGTTTCTTGTCTTTCAAGATTAATTCTGGGTTTTATTTTGTTAATTTGATGAAAATGTACAACAATACACACCATGGAAACATTTTTGTTTGATTTGTGTCGAGTGAGATTTTCACCTAGAACCCAAAGGGGGGGGGTATTGGCACTTTTCATGGAAAAATGAGAAAAATTAAATTTTCTAAAAATGAAATAAATGCCTTCTAAACACCTCAAACATTCACTCTAAAACAGAAGATTGTTGTTTTTCGCAATATTTTTAGAAATTTGGCTTTTAGTAAAATTAACACCTGGGCTGAAGCATCTTTTATGATCATTTATTGTCTTTCAGGATACATTCTGGGTTTTATTTTGTTTATTTGATGAAAATGAACAACATTACACACCTTGGATACATTTTTGTTTGATTTGTGTCGAGTGAGATTTTCACCTAGAACCCAAAGGGGGGGGTATCGGCACTTTTCATGGAAAAATGTGAAAAAATTAAATTTTCTAAAAATGAAATAAATGCCTTCTTAACACCTCAAACATTCACTCTAAAACAGTAGATTGTTGTTTTTCGCAATATTTTTTGAATTTGGGCTCTTTTAGTCACATTAACACTTTCTCTGAAGCAACTTTTATGCTCATTTCTTGTCCTTCAAGATTAATTCTGGGTTTTATTTTGTTAATTTGATGAAAATGAACAACAATACACACCATGGAAACATTTTTGTTTGATTTGTGTCGAGTGAGATTTTCACCTAGAACCCAAAGGGGGGGGTATTGGCACTTTTCATGGAAAAATGTGACAAAATTAAATTTTCTAAAAATGAAATAAATGCCTTCTAAACACCTCAAACATTCACTCTAAAACAGAAGTTTGTTTTTTTCGCATATTTTTAGAAATTTGGGCTCTTTTAGTAACATTAACATTTTCTCTGAAGCAACTTTTATGCTCATTTCTTGTCCTTTAAGATTAATTCTGGGTTTTATTTTGTTTATTTGATGAAAATGAACAACAATACACACCATGGAAACATTTTTGTTTGATTTGTGTCGAGTGAGATTTTCACCTAGAACCCAAAGGGGGGTATTTGCACTTTTCATGGAAAAATGTAAAAAATTAAATTTTCTAAAATGAAATAAATGCCTTCTAAACACCGCAAACATTCACTGTAAAACAGAAGATTGTTGTTTTTCGCAATATTTTTAGAAATTTGGGCTCTTTTAATAACATTAATACTTGCGCTGAAGCATCTTTTATGCTCATTTCCCTTCTTTCAGGATTAATTCTGGGTTTTATTTTGTTTATTTGATGAAAATGAACAACAATACACACCATGGAAACATTTTTGTTTGATTTGTGTTGAGTGAGATTTTCACCTAGAACCCAAAGGGGGGGTATTGGCACTTTTCATGGAAAAATGTGAAAAATTAAATTTTCTAAAAATGAAATAAATGCCTTCTAAACACCTCAAACATTCACTCTAAAACAGAAGATTGTTGTTTTTCGCAATATTTTTAGAAATTTGGGCTCTTTTAGTAACATTAACACTTTCGCTGAAGCAACTTTTATGCTCGTTTCTTGTCTTTCAAGATTAATTCTGTGTTTTATTTTGTTTATTTGATGAAAATGAACAACAATAACCACCATGGAAACATTTTTGTTTGATTTGTGTCAACTTAGATTTTCACCTAGAACCCAAAGGGGGGTATTGGCACTTTTCATGGAAAAATGTGAAAAATTAAATTTTCTAAAAATGAAATAAATGCCTTCTAAACACCTCAAACATTCACTCTAAAACAGAAGATTGTTGTTTTTCGCAATATTTTTAGCAAATTTGGGCTCTTTTAGTAACATTAACACTTTCTCTGAAGCATTTTTATGCTCATTTCTTGTCCTTCAAGATTAATTCTGGGTTTTATTTTGTTTATTTGATGAAAATGAACAACAATACACACCATGGAAACATTTTTGTTTGATTTGTGTCGAGTGAGATTTTCACCTAGAACCCAAAGGGGGGGGTATTGGCACTTTTCATGGAAAAATGTGAAAATAAAATTTTCTAAAAATGAATGAAATGACTTCTAAACACCTCAAACATTCACTCTAAAACAGAAGATTGTTGTTTTTCGCAATATTTTAGAAATTTTGGCTCTTTTAGTAACATTAACACTTGGGCTGAAGCATCTTTTATGATCTTTTATTGTCTTTAAGGATTCATTCTGGGTTTTATTTGTTTATTTGATGAAAATGAACAACAATACACACCTTGGATACATTTTTGTTTGATTTGTGTCGGTGAGATTTTCACCTAGAACCCAAAGGGGGGGGTATTGGCACTTTTCATGGAAAAATGTGAAAAATTAAATTTTCTAAAAATGAAATAAATGCCTTCTAAACACCTCAAACATTCACTCTAAAACAGGAGATTGTTGTTTTTCGCAATATTTTTAGAAATTTTGGCTCTTTTAGTAACATTAACACTTTCGCTGAAGCAACTTTTATGCTCATTTCTGTCTTTCAGGATTAATTCTGGGTTTATTTTGTTTATTTGATGAAAATGAACAACAATACACACCATGTAAACTTTTTTGTTTGATTTGTGTCAAGTGAGATTTTCACCTAGAACCCAAAGGGGGGGGTATTGGCACTTTTCATGGAAAAATGTGAAAAATTAAATTTTCTAAAAATGAAATAAATGTCTTCTAAACACCTCAAACATTCATTCTAAAACAGTAGATTGTTGTTTTTCGCAATATTTTTAGAAATTTGGGCTCTTTTAGTAACATTAACACTTTCTCTGAAGCAACTTTTTTGCTCATTTCTTGTCCTTCAAGATTAATTCTGGGTTTTATTTTGTTTATTTGATGAAAATGAACAACAATACACACCATGGAAACATTTTTGTTTGATTTGTGTCGAGTGAGATTTTCACCTAGTATTGGCACTTTTCATGGAAAAATGTAAAAAATTTAAATTTTCTAAAAATGAAATAAATGCTTTCTAAACACCTCAAACATTCACTGTAAAACAGAAGATTGTTGTTTTTCGCAATTTTTTTAGAAATTTGGGCTCTTTTAATAACATTAACACTTGCGCTGAAGCATCTTTTATGCTCATCTCTTGTCTTTCAGGATTAATTCTGGGTTTTATTTTGTTTGCTTTGATGAAATAGAGCAACAATACACACCATGGAAACATTTTTGTTTGATTTGTGTCGAGTGAGATTTTCACCTAGAACCCAAAGGGGGGGGTATTGGCACTTTTCATGGAAAAATGTGAAAAATTAAATTTTCTAAAAATGAAATAAATGCCTTCTAAACACCTCAAACATTCACTCTAAAACAGAAGATTGTTGTTTTTCGCAATATTTTTAGAAATTTGGGCTCTTTTAGTAACATTAACACTTTCGCTGAAGCAACTTTTATGCTCGTTTCTTGTCTTTCAAGATTAATTCTGTGTTTTATTTTGTTTATTTGATGAAAATGAACAACAATAACCACCATGGAAACATTTTTGTTTGATTTGTGTCAAGTTAGAATTTCACCTAGGACCCAAAGGGGGGGTATTGGCACTTTTCATAGAAAAATGTGAAAAATTAAATTTCTAAAATGAAATAAATGCCTTCTAAACACTCAAACATTCACTCTAAAACAGGAGATTGTTGTTTTTCGCAATATTTTTAGAAATTTGGGCTCTTTTAGTAACATTAACACTTTCGCTGAAGCAACTTTTATGCTCATTTCTTGTCTTTCAGGATTAATTCTGGGTTTTATTTTGTTTATTTGATGAAAATGAACAACAATACACACCATGTAAACTTTTTTGTTTGATTTGTGTCAAGTGAGATTTTCACCTAGAACCCAAAGGGGGGGGTATTGGCACTTTTCATGGAAAAATGTGAAAAATTAAATTTTCTAAAAATGAAATAAATGTCTTCTAAACACCTCAAACATTCATTCTAAAACAGTAGATTGTTGTTTTTCGCAATATTTTTAGAAATTTGGGCTCGTTTAGTAACATTAACACTTTCTCTGAAGCAACTTTTTTGCTCATTTCTTGTCCTCCAAGATTAATTCTGGGTTTTATTTTGTTTATTTGATGAAAATGAACAACAATACACACCATGGAAACATTTTTGTTTGATTTGTGTCGAGTGAGATTTTCACCTAGAACCCAAAGGGGGGGTATTGGCACTTTTCATGGAAAAATGTAAAAAATTAAATTTTCTAAAAATGAAATAAATGCTTTCTAAACACCTCAAACATTCACTCTAAAACAGAAGATTGTTGTTTTTCGCAATTTTTTTAGAAATTTGGGCTCTTTTATTAACATTAACACTTGCGCTGAAGCATCTTTTATGCTCATTTCTTGTCTTTCAGGATTAATTCTGGGTTTTATTTTGTTTATTTGATGAAAATGAGCAACAATACACACCATGGAAACATTTTTGTTTGATTTGTGTCGAGTGAGATTTTCACCTAGAACCCAAAGGGGGGGTATTGGCACTTTTCATGGAAAAATGTGAAAAATTAAATTTTCTAAAAATGAAATAAATGCCTTCTTAACACCTCAAACATTCACTCTAAAACAGAAGTTTGTTGTTTTTCGCAATATTTTTAGAAATTTGGGCTTTTTTAGTGACATTAACACCTGGGCTGAAGCATCTATTATGATCTTTTATTGTCTTTCAGGATTCATTCTGGGTTTTATTTTGTTTATTTGATGAAAATGAACAACAACACACACCTTGGATACATTTTTGTTTGATTTGTGTCAAGTGAAATTTTCACCTTGAACCCAAAGGGGGGGGTATTGGCACTTTTCATGAAAAATGTGAAAAATTAAATTTTCTAAAAATGAAATAAATGCCTTCTAAACACCTCAAACATTCACTCTAAAAACAGAAGATTGTTGTTTTTCGTAATATTTTTAGAAATTTGGGCTCTTTTAGTAACATTAACACCTGGGCTGAAGTATCTTTAATGCTCATTTCTTGTCTTTCAAGATTAATTCTGGGTTTTATTTTGTTTATTTGATGAAAATGAACAACAATACACACCTTGGATACATTTTTGTTTGATTTGTTTCGTGTGAGATTTTCACGTAGAACCCAAAGGGGGGGGGGTATTGGCACTTTTCATGGAAAAATGTGAAAAATTAAATTTTCTTAAAATGAAATAAATGCCTTCTAAACACCTCAAACATTCACTTTAAAACAGAAGATTGTTTGTTTTTCGCAATATTTTTAGAACTTTTGGCTCTTTTAGTAACATTACCACCTGGGCTAAAGCATCTTTTATGATCATTTATTGTCTTTCAGGATACATTATGGGTTTAATTTTGTTTATTTGATGAAAATGAACAACAGTACACACCTTGGATACATTTTTGTTTGATTTGTGTCGACTGAGATTTTCACCTAGAACCCAAAGGGGGGGGCATTGGCTCCTTTCATGGAAAAATGTGAAAATTAAATTTTCTAAAAATGAAATAAATGCCTTATAAACACCTCAAACATTCACTCTAAAACAGAAGATTGTTGTTTTTCGCAATATTTATAGAAATTTGGGCTCTTTTAGTAACATTAACACTTGCGCTGAAGCATCTTTTATGCTCATTTCTTGTCTTTCAGGATTAATTCTGGGTTTTATTTTGTTTATTTGAAGAAAATGAACAACAATACACACCATGGAAACATTTTTGATTGATTTGTGTCTAGTGAGATTTTCACCAAGAACCCAAGGGGGGGTATTGGCACTTTTCATGGAACAATGTGAAAAATTAAATTTTCTAAAAATGAAATAAATACCTTCTAAACACCTCAAACATTCACTCTAAAACATAAGATTGTTGTTTTTCGCAATATTTTTAGAAATTTGGGCTCTTTTAGTAACATTAACACTTGCGCTGAAGCATCTTTATGATCATTTCTTGTCTTTCAGGATTAATTCTGGGTTTTATTTGTTTATTTGATAAAAATGAACAACAGTACACACCATGGAAACATTTTTGATTGATTTGTGTCGAGTGAGATTTTCACCAAGAACCCAAAGGGGGGTATTGGCACTTTTCATGGAACAATGTGAAAAATTAAATTTTCTAAAAATGAAATAAATACCTTCTAAACACCTCAAACATTCACTCTAAAACAGAAGATTGTTGTTTTTCGCAATATTTTTAGAAATTTGGGCACTTTTAGTAACATTAACACCTGGGCTAAAGCATCTTTTATGATCATTTATTGTCTTTAAGGATACATTCTGGGTTTTATTTGTTTATTTGATGAAAATGAACAACATACACACCATGGAAACATTTTTGTTTGATTTGTGTCGAGTGGGACTTTCACCTAGAACCCAAAGGGGGGGGTATTGGCCCTTTTCATGGAAAAATGTGAAAAATTAAATTTTCTAAAAATGAAATAAATGCCTTCTAAACACCTCAAACATTCACTCTAAAACAGAAGATTGTTGTTTTTCGCAATATTTTTAGAAATTTGGGCTCTTTTAGTAACATTAACACTTGGGCTGAAGCATCTTTTATGATCTTTTATTGTCTTTCAGGATTCATTCTGGTTTTATTTTGTTTATTTGATGAAAATGAACAACAATACACACCTTGGATACATTTTTGTTTGATTTGTGTTGAGTGAGATTTTCACCTAGAACCCAAAGGGGGGGGTATTGGCACTTTTCATGGAAAAATGTGAAAAATTAAATTTCTAAAAATGAAATAAATGCCTTCTAAACACCTCAAACATTCACTCTAAAACAGTAGATTGTTGTTTTTTCGCAATATTTTTAGAAATTTGGCCTCTTTTAGTAACATTAACACTTTCTCTGAAGCAACTTTTATGCTCATTTCTTGTCCTTCAAGATTAATTCTGGGTTTTATTTTGTTTATTGATGAAAATGAACAACAATACACACCATGGAAACATTTTTGTTTGATTTGTGTCGAGTGAGATTTTCACCTAGAACCCAAAGGGGGGGAATTGGCACTTTTCATGGAAAAATGTAAAAAATTAAATTTCTAAAAATGAAATAAATGCCTTTTAAACACCTCAAACATTCACTCTAAAACAGAAGATTGTTGTTTTTCGCAATATTTTAGAAATTTGGGCTTTTTTAGTAAAATTAACACTTGCGCTGAAGCATCTTTTATTCTCATTTCATGTCTTTCAGGATTATTTCTGGGTTTTATTTTGTTTATTTGATGAAAATGAAAAACAATACACACCATGGAAACATTTTTGTTTGATTTGTGTCGAGTGAGATTTTCACCTAGAACCCAAAGGGGGGGGTATTGGCACTTTTCATGGAAAAATGTGAAAAATTAAATTTTCTAAAAATGAAATAAATGCCTTCTAAACACCTCAAACATTCACTCTAAAACAGAAGATTGTTGTTTTTCGCAATATTTTTAGAAATTTGGGCTTTTTTAGTAACATTAACACCTGGGCTGAAGCATCTTTTATGATCTTTTATTGTCTTTCAGGATTCATTCTGGGTTTTATTTTGTTTATTTGATGAAAATGAACAACAACACACACCTTGGATACATTTTTGTTTGATTTGTGTCGAGTGAAATTTTCACCTTGAACCCAAAGGGGGGGTATTGGCACTTTTCATGGAAAAATGAGAAAAATTAAATTTTCTAAAAATGAAATAAATGCCTTCTAAACACCTCAAACATTCACTCTAAAAACAGAAGATTATTGTTTTTCGTAATATTTTTAGAAATTTGGGCTCTTTTTGTAACATTAACACCTGGGCTGAAGTATCTTTAATGCTCATTTCTTGTCTTTCAAGATTAATTCTGGGTTTTATTTTGTTTATTTGATGAAAATGAACAACAATACACACCTTGGATACATTTTTGTTTGATTTGTGTCGTGTGAGATTTTCACCTAGAACCCAAAGGGGGGGCATTGGCTCCTTTCATGGAAAGATGTGACAAATTAAATTTTCTAAAAATGAAATAAATGCCTTCTAAACACTTCAAACATTAACTCTAAAACAGAAGATTGTTGTTTTTCGCAATATTTTTAGAAATTTGGGCTCTTTTAGTAACATTAACACTTGGGCTGAAGCATCTTTTATGATCTTTTATTGTCTTTCAGGATTCATTCTGGGTTTTATTTTGTTTATTTGATGAAAATGAACAACAATACACACGTTGGATACATTTTTGTTTGATTTGTGTCGAGTGAGATTTTCACCTAGAACCCAAAGGGGGGGGTATTGGCACTTTTCATGGAAAAATGAGAAAAATTAATTTTCTAAAAATGAAATAAATGCCTTCTAAACACCTCAAACATTCACTCTTAAACAGAAGATTGTTGTTTTTCGCAATATTTTTAGAAATTTGGGCTCTTTTAGTAACATTAACACTTTCGCTGAAACAACTATTATGCTCGTTTCTTGTCTTTCAAGATTAATTCTGTGTTTTATTTTGTTTATTTGATGAAAATGAACAACAATAACCACCATGGAAACATTTTTTTTGATTTGTGTCAAGTTAGATTTTCACCTAGAACCCAAAGGGGGGGTATTGGCACTTTTCATGGAAAATGTGAAAAATTAAATTTTCTAAAAATGAAATAAATGCCTTCTAAACACCTCAAACATTCACTCTAAAAAAGAAGATTGTTGTTTTTCGCAATATTTTTAGAAATTTGGGCTTTTTTAGTAACATTAACACCTGGGCTGAAGCATCTTTTATGATCTTTTATTGTCTTTCAGGATTCATTCTGGGTTTTATTTTGTTTATTTGATGAAAATGAACAACAATACACACCTTGGATACATTTTTGTTTGATTTGTGTCGAGTGAGATTTTCACCTAGAACCCAAAGGGGGGTATTGGCACTTTTCATGGAAAAATGTGAAAAATTAAATTTTCTAAAAATGAAATAAAAGCCTTCTAAACACCTCAAACATTCACTCTAAAACAGAAGATTGTTGTTTTTCGCAATATTTTTAGAAATTTGGGCTCTTTTAGTAAAATTAACACCTGGGCTGAAGCATCTTTTATGATCATTTATTGTCTTTCAGGATACATTCTGGGTTTTATTTTGTTTATTTGATGAAAATGAACAACATTACACACCTTGGATACATTTTTGTTTGATTTGTGTCGAGTGAGATTTTCACCTAGAACCCAAAGGGGGGGGTATCGGCACTTTTCATGGAAAAATGTGAAAAAATTAAATTTTCTAAAAATGAAATAAATGCCTTCTAAACACCTCAAACATTCACTCTAAAACATAAGATTGTTGTTTTTCGCAATATTTTTAGAAATTTGGGCTCTTTTAGTAACATTAACACTTGCGCTGAAGCATCTTTTATGATCATTTCTTGTCTTTCAGGATTAATTCTGGGTTTTATTTGTTTATTTGATAAAAATGAACAACAGTACACACCATGGAAACATTTTTGATTGATTTGTGTCGAGTGAGATTTTCACCAAGAACCCAAAGGGGGGTATTGGCACTTTTCATGGAACAATGTGAAAAATTAAATTTTCTAAAAATGAAATAAATACCTTCTAAACACCTCAAACATTCACTCTAAAACAGAAGATTGTTGTTTTTCGCAATATTTTTAGAAATTTGGGCACTTTTAGTAACATTAACACCTGGGCTAAAGCATCTTTTATGATCATTTATTGTCTTTCAGGATACATTCTGGGTTTTATTTGTTTATTTGATGAAAATGAACAACAATACACACCATGGAAACATTTTTGTTTGATTTGTGTCGAGTGGGACTTTCACCTAGAACCCAAAGGGGGGGGTATTGGCCCTTTTCATGGAAAAATGTGAAAAATTAAATTTTCTAAAAATGAAATAAATGCCTTCTAAACACCTCAAACATTCACTCTAAAACAGAAGATTGTTGTTTTTCGCAATATTTTTAGAAATTTGGGCTCTTTTAGTAACATTAACACTTGGGCTGAAGCATCTTTTATGATCTTTTATTGTCTTTCAGGATTCATTCTGGGTTTTATTTTGTTTATTTGATGAAAATGAACAACAATACACACCTTGGATACATTTTTGTTTGATTTGTGTTGAGTGAGATTTTCACCTAGAACCCAAAGGGGGGGGTATTGGCACTTTTCATGGAAAAATGTGAAAAATTAAATTTTCTAAAAATGAAATAAATGCCTTCTAAACACCTCAAACATTCACTCTAAAACAGTAGATTGTTGTTTTTCGCAATATTTTTAGAAATTTGGCCTCTTTTAGTAACATTAACACTTTCTCTGAAGCAACTTTTATGCTCATTTCTTGTCCTTCAAGATTAATTCTGGGTTTTATTTGTTTATTTGATGAAAATGAACAACAATACACACCATGGAAACATTTTTGTTTGATTTGTGTCGAGTGAGATTTTCACCTAGAACCCAAAGGGGGGGAATTGGCACTTTTCATGGAAAAATGTAAAAAATTAAATTTTCTAAAAATGAAATAAATGCCTTTTAAACACCTCAAACATTCACTCTAAAACAGAAGATTGTTGTTTTTCGCAATATTTTTAGAAATTTGGGCTTTTTTAGTAAAATTAACACTTGCGCTGAAGCATCTTTTATTCTCATTTCATGTCTTTCAGGATTATTTCTGGGTTTTATTTTGTTTATTTGATGAAAATGAAAAACAATACACACCATGGAAACATTTTTGTTTGATTTGTGTCGAGTGAGATTTTCACCTAGAACCCAAAGGGGGGGTATTGGCACTTTTCATGGAAAAATGTGAAAAATTAAATTTTCTAAAAATGAAATAAATGCCTTCTAAACACCTCAAACATTCACTCTAAAACAGAAGATTGTTGTTTTTCGCAATATTTTTAGAAATTTGGGCTTTTTTAGTAACATTAACACCTGGGCTGAAGCATCTTTTATGATCTTTTATTGTCTTTCAGGATTCATTCTGGGTTTTATTTTGTTTATTTGATGAAAATGAACAACAACACACACCTTGGATACATTTTTGTTTGATTTGTGTCGAGTGAAATTTTCACCTTGAACCCAAAGGGGGGGATTGGCACTTTTCATGGAAAATGAGAAAAATTAAATTTTCTAAAAATGAAATAAATGCCTTCTAAACACCTCAAACATTCACTCTAAAAACAGAAGATTATTGTTTTTCGTAATATTTTTAGAAATTTGGGCTCTTTTTGTAACATTAACACCTGGGCTGAAGTATCTTTAATGCTCATTTCTTGTCTTTCAAGATTAATTCTGGGTTTTATTTTGTTTATTTGATGAAAATGAACAACAATACACACTTGGATACATTTTTGTTTGATTTGTGTCGTGTGAGATTTTCACCTAGAACCCAAAGGGGGGCATTGGCTCCTTTCATGGAAAGATGTGACAAATTAAATTTTCTAAAATGAAATAAATGCCTTCTAAACACTTCAAACATTCACTCTAAAACAGAAGATTGTTGTTTTTCGCAATATTTTTAGAAATTTGGGCTCTTTTAGTAACATTAACACTTTAGCTGAAGCATCTTTTATGATCTTTTATTGTCTTTCAGGATTCATTCTGGGTTTTATTTTGTTTATTTGATGAAAATGAACAACAATACACACGTTGGATACATTTTGTTTGATTATTGTCGAGTGAGATTTTCACCTAGAACCCAAAGGGGGGGGTATTGGCACTTTTCATGGAAAAATGAGAAAAATTAAATTTTCTAAAAATGAAATAAATGCCTTCTAAACACCTCAAACATTCACTCTTAAACAGAAGATTGTTGTTTTTCGCAATATTTTTAGAAATTTGGGCTCTTTTAGTAACATTAACACTTTCGCTGAAACAACTATTATGCTCGTTTCTTGTCTTTCAAGATTAATTCTGTGTTTTATTTTGTTTATTTGATGAAAATGAACAACAATAACCACCATGGAAACATTTTTTTTGATTTGTGTCAAGTTAGATTTTCACCTAGAACCCAAAGGGGGGGTATTGGCACTTTTCATGGAAAAATGTGAAAAATTAAATTTTCTAAAAATGAAATAAATGCCTTCTAAACACCTCAAACATTCACTCTAAAAAAGAAGATTGTTGTTTTTCGCAATATTTTTAGAAATTTGGGCTTTTTTAGTAACATTAACACCTGGGCTGAAGCATCTTTTATGATCTTTTATTGTCTTCAGGATTCATTCTGGGTTTTATTTTGTTTATTTGATGAAAATGAACAACAATACACACCTTGGATACATTTTTGTTTGATTTGTGTCGAGTGAGATTTTCACCTAGAACCCAAAGGGGGGGTATTGGCACTTTTCATGGAAAAATGTGAAAAATTAAATTTTCTAAAAATGAAATAAATGCCTTCTAAACACCTCAAACATTCACTCTTAAACAGAAGATTGTTGTTTTTCGCAATATTTTTAGAAATTTGGGCTCTTTTAGTAACATTAACACTTTCGCTGAAACAACTATTATGCTCGTTTCTTGTCTTTCAAGATTAATTCTGTGTTTTATTTTGTTTATTTGATGAAAATGAACAACAATAACCACCATGGAAACATTTTTTTTGATTTGTGTCAAGTTAGATTTTCACCTAGAACCCAAAGGGGGGGTATTGGCACTTTTCATGGAAAAATGTGAAAAATTAAATTTTCTAAAAATGAAATAAATGCCTTCTAAACACCTCAAACATTCACTCTAAAAAAGAAGATTGTTGTTTTTCGCAATATTTTTAGAAATTTGGGCTTTTTTAGTAACATTAACACCTGGGCTGAAGCATCTTTTATGATCTTTTATTGTCTTCAGGATTCATTCTGGGTTTTATTTTGTTTATTTGATGAAAATGAACAACAATACACACCTTGGATACATTTTTGTTTGATTTGTGTCGAGTGAGATTTTCACCTAGAACCCAAAGGGGGGGTATTGGCACTTTTCATGGAAAAATGTGAAAAATTAAATTTTCTAAAAATGAAATAAAAGCCTTCTAAACACCTCAAACATTCACTCTAAAACAGAAGATTGTTGTTTTTCGCAATATTTTTAGAAATTTGGGCTCTTTTAGTAAAATTAACACCTGGGCTGAAGCATCTTTTATGATCATTTATTGTCTTTCAGGATACATTCTGGGTTTTATTTTGTTTATTTGATGAAAATGAACAACATTACACACCTTGGATACATTTTTGTTTGATTTGTGTCGAGTGAGATTTTCACCTAGAACCCAAAGGGGGGGGTATCGGCACTTTTCATGGAAAAATGTGAAAAAATTAAATTTTCTAAAAATGAAATAAATGCCTTCTAAACACCTCAAACATTCACTCTAAAACAGTAGATTGTTGTTTTTCGCAATATTTTTAGAAATTTGGGCTCTTTTAGTAACATTAACACTTGCGCTGAAGCATCTTTTATGATCATTTCTTGTCTTTCAGGATTAATTCTGGGTTTTATTTGTTTATTTGATAAAAATGAACAACAGTACACACCATGGAAACATTTTTGATTGATTTGTGTCGAGTGAGATTTTCACCAAGAACCCAAGGGGGGGTATTGGCACTTTTCATGGAACAATGTGAAAAATTAAATTTTCTAAAAATGAAATAAATACCTTCTAAACACCTCAAACATTCACTCTAAAACAGAAGATTGTTGTTTTTCGCAATATTTTTAGAAATTTGGGCTTTTTTAGTAACATTAACACCTGGGCTGAAGCATCTTTTATGATCTTTTATTGTCTTTCAGGATTCATTCTGGGTTTTATTTTGTTTATTTGATGAAAATGAACAACAACACACACCTTGGATACATTTTTGTTTGATTTGTGTCGAGTGAGATTTTCACCTTGAACCCAAAGGGGGGGGTATTTGCACTTTTCATGGAAAAATGTGAAAAATTAAATTTTCTAAAAATGAAATAAATGCCTTCTAAACACCTCAAACAATCACTCTAAAACAGAAGATTGTTGTTTTTCGCAATATTTTTAGAAATTTGGGCTCTTTTAGTAACATTAACACTTTCTCTGAAGCAACTTTAATGCTCCTTTCTTTTCCTTTAAGATTATTTCTGGGTTTTATTTTGTTTATTTGATGAAAATGAACAACAATACACACCATGGAAACATTTTTGTTTGATTTGTGTCGAGTGAGATTTTCACCTAGAACCCAAAGGGGGGGGGGGTATTGGCACTTTTCGTGGAAAAATGTAAAAAATTAAATTTTCTAAAAATGAAATAAATGCCTTCTAAACACCTCAAACATTCACTCTAAAACCGAAGATTGTTGTTTTTCGCAATATTTTTAGAAATTTGGGCTCTTTTAGTAACATTAACACTTGCGCTGAAGCATCTTTTATGCTCCTTTCATGTCTTTCAGGATTCATTCTGGGTTTTATTTTGTTTATTTGATGAAAATGAACAACAATACACACCTTGGATACATTTTTGTTTGATTTGTTTAGAGTGAGATTTTCACTTAGAACCCAAAGGGGGGGGTATTGGCACTTTTCATGGAAAAATGTGAAAAATAAAATTTTCTAAAAATGAATGAAATGACTTCTAAACACCTCAAACATTCACTCTAAAACAGAAGATTGTTGTTTTTCGCAATATTTTTAGAAATTTTGGCTCTTTTAGTAACATTAACACTTGGGCTGAAGCATCTTTTATGATCTTTTATTGTCTTTCAGGATTCATTCTGGGTTTTATTTTGTTTATTTGATGAAAATGAACAACAATACACACCTTGGATACATTTTTGTTTGATTTGTGTCGAGTGAGATTTTCACCTAGAACCCAAAGGGGGGGGCATTGGCTCTTTTCATGGAAAAATGTGAAAAATTAAATTTTCTAAAAATGAAATAAATGCCTTATAAACACCTCAAACATTCACTCTTAAACAGAAGATTGTTGTTTTTCGCAATATTTTTAGAAATTTGGGCTCTTTTGGCAACATTAACACTTGCACTGAAGCATCTTTTATGCTCATTTCCTGTCTTTCAGGATTAATTCTGTGTTTTATTTTGTTTATTTGATGAAAATGTACAACAATACACACCATGGAAACATTTTTGTTTGATTTGTGTCAAGTTAGATTTTCACCTAGAACCCAAAGGGGGGGTATTGGCACTTTTCATGGAAAAATTGAAAAATTAAATTTTCTAAAAATGAAAAAAATGCCTTCTAAACACCTCAAACATTCACTCTAAAACATAAGATTGTTGTTTTTTCGCAAAATTTTTAGAAATTTGGGCTCTTTTAGTAACATTAACACTTGCGCTGAAGCATCTTTTATGATCATTTCTTGTCTTTCAGGATTAATTCTGGGTTTTATTTGTTTATTTGATAAAAATGAACAACAGTACACACCATGGAAACATTTTTGATTGATTTGTGTCGAGTGAGATTTTCACCAAGAACCCAAAGGGGGGGGTATTGGCACTTTTCGTGGAAAAATGTAAAAAATTAAATTTTCTAAAAATGAAATAAATGCCTTCTAAACACCTCAAACATTCACTCTAAAACCGAAGATTGTTGTTTTTCGCAATATTTTTAGAAATTTGGGCTCTTTTAGTAACATTAACACTTGCGCTGAAGCATCTTTTATGCTCCTTTCATGTCTTTCAGGATTCATTCTGGGTTTTATTTTGTTTATTTGATGAAAATGAACAACAATACACACCTTGGATACATTTTTGTTTGATTTGTTTAGAGTGAGATTTTCACTTAGAACCCAAAGGGGGGGGTATTGGCACTTTTCATGGAAAAATGTGAAAAATAAAATTTTCTAAAAATGAATGAAATGACTTCTAAACACCTCAAACATTCACTCTAAAACAGAAGATTGTTGTTTTTCGCAATATTTTTAGAAATTTTGGCTCTTTTAGTAACATTAACACTTGGGCTGAAGCATCTTTTATGATCTTTTATTGTCTTTCAGGATTCATTCTGGGTTTTATTTTGTTTATTTGATGAAAATGAACAACAATACACACCTTGGATACATTTTTGTTTGATTTGTGTCGAGTGAGATTTTCACCTAGAACCCAAAGGGGGGGGCATTGGCTCTTTTCATGGAAAAATGTGAAAAATTAAATTTTCTAAAAATGAAATAAATGCCTTATAAACACCTCAAACATTCACTCTTAAACAGAAGATTGTTGTTTTTCGCAATATTTTTAGAAATTTGGGCTCTTTTGGCAACATTAACACTTGCACTGAAGCATCTTTTATGCTCATTTCCTGTCTTTCAGGATTAATTCTGTGTTTTATTTTGTTTATTTGATGAAAATGTACAACAATACACACCATGGAAACATTTTTGTTTGATTTGTGTCAAGTTAGATTTTCACCTAGAACCCAAAGGGGGGGTATTGGCACTTTTCATGGAAAAATTGAAAAATTAAATTTTCTAAAAATGAAAAAAATGCCTTCTAAACACCTCAAACATTCACTCTAAAACATAAGATTGTTGTTTTTCGCAAAATTTTTAGAAATTTGGGCTCTTTTAGTAACATTAACACTTGCGCTGAAGCATCTTTTATGATCATTTCTTGTCTTTCAGGATTAATTCTGGGTTTTATTTGTTTATTTGATAAAAATGAACAACAGTACACACCATGGAAACATTTTTGATTGATTTGTGTCGAGTGAGATTTTCACCAAGAACCCAAGGGGGGGTATTGGCACTTTTCATGGAACAATGTGAAAAATTAAATTTTCTAAAAATGAAATAAATACCTTCTAAACACCTCAAACATTCACTCTAAAACAGAAGATTGTTGTTTTTCGCAATATTTTTAGAAATTTGGGCACTTTTAGTAACATTAACACCTGGGCTGAAGCATCTTTTATGATCATTTATTGTCTTTCAGGATACATTCTGGGTTTTTTTTTGTTTATTTGATGAAAATGAAAAACAATACACACTTTGGATACATTTTTGATTGATTTGTGTCGAGTGAGATTTTCACCTAGAACCCAAAGGGGAGGTATTGGCACTTTTCATGGAAAAATGTGAAAAATTAAATTTTCTAAAAATGAAATAAATGCCTTCTAAACACCTCAAACATTCACTCTAAAACAGAAGATTGTTGTTTTTCGCAATATTTTTAGAAATTTGGGCTTTTTTAGTAACATTAACACCTGGGCTGAAGCATCTTTTATGATCTTTTATTTTCTTTCAGGATTCATTCTGGGTTTTATTTTGTTTATTTGATGAAAATGAACAACAACACACACCTTGGATACATTTTTGTTTGATTTGTGTCGAGTGAGATTTTCACCTTGAACCCAAAGGGGGGGGTATTTGCACTTTTCATGGAAAAATGTGAAAAATTAAATTTTCTAAAAATGAAATAAATGCCTTCTAAACACCTCAAACAATCACTCTAAAACAGAAGATTGTTGTTTTTCGCAATATTTTTAGAAATTTTGGCTCTTTTAGTAACATTAACACTTGGGCTGAAGCATCTTTTATGATCTTTTATTGTCTTTCAGGATTCATTCTGGGTTTTATTTTGTTTATTTGATGAAAATGAACAACAATACACACCTTGGATACATTTTTGTTTGATTTGTGTCGAGTGAGATTTTCACCTAGAACCCAAAGGGGGGGGTATTGGCACTTTTCGTGGAAAAATGTAAAAAATTAAATTTTCTAAAAATGAAATAAATGCCTTCTAAACACCTCAAACATTCACTCTAAAACCGAAGATTGTTGTTTTTCGCAATATTTTTAGAAATTTGGGCTCTTTTAGTAACATTAACACTTGCGCTGAAGCATCTTTTATGCTCCTTTCATGTCTTTCAGGATTCATTCTGGGTTTTATTTTGTTTATTTGATGAAAATGAACAACAATACACACCTTGGATACATTTTTGTTTGATTTGTTTAGAGTGAGATTTTCACTTAGAACCCAAAGGGGGGGGTATTGGCACTTTTCATGGAAAAATGTGAAAAATAAAATTTTCTAAAAATGAATGAAATGACTTCTAAACACCTCAAACATTCACTCTAAAACAGAAGATTGTTGTTTTTCGCAATATTTTTAGAAATTTTGGCTCTTTTAGTAACATTAACACTTGGGCTGAAGCATCTTTTATGATCTTTTATTGTCTTTCAGGATTCATTCTGGGTTTTATTTTGTTTATTTGATGAAAATGAACAACAATACACACCTTGGATACATTTTTGTTTGATTTGTGTCGAGTGAGATTTTCACCTAGAACCCAAAGGGGGGGGGATTGGCTCTTTTCATGGAAAAATGTGAAAAATTAAATTTTCTAAAAATGAAATAAATGCCTTATAAACACCTCAAACATTCACTCTTAAACAGAAGATTGTTGTTTTTCGCAATATTTTTAGAAATTTGGGCTCTTTTGGCAACATTAACACTTGCACTGAAGCATCTTTTATGCTCATTTCCTGTCTTTCAGGATTAATTCTGTGTTTTATTTTGTTTATTTGATGAAAATGTACAACAATACACACCATGGAAACATTTTTGTTTGATTTGTGTCAAGTTAGATTTTCACCTAGAACCCAAAGGGGGGGTATTGGCACTTTTCATGGAAAAATTGAAAAATTAAATTTTCTAAAAATGAAAAAAATGCCTTCTAAACACCTCAAACATTCACTCTAAAACATAAGATTGTTGTTTTTCGCAAAATTTTTAGAAATTTGGGCTCTTTTAGTAACATTAACACTTGCGCTGAAGCATCTTTTATGATCATTTCTTGTCTTTCAGGATTAATTCTGGGTTTTATTTGTTTATTTGATAAAAATGAACAACAGTACACACCATGGAAACATTTTTGATTGATTTGTGTCGAGTGAGATTTTCACCAAGAACCCAAGGGGGGGTATTGGCACTTTTCATGGAACAATGTGAAAAATTAAATTTTCTAAAAATGAAATAAATACCTTCTAAACACCTCAAACATTCACTCTAAAACAGAAGATTGTTGTTTTTCGCAATATTTTTAGAAATTTGGGCACTTTTAGTAACATTAACACCTGGGCTGAAGCATCTTTTATGATCATTTATTGTCTTTCAGGATACATTCTGGGTTTTTTTTTGTTTATTTGATGAAAATGAAAAACAATACACACTTTGGATACATTTTTGATTGATTTGTGTCGAGTGAGATTTTCACCTAGAACCCAAAGGGGAGGTATTGGCACTTTTCATGGAAAAATGTGAAAAATTAAATTTTCTAAAAATGAAATAAATGCCTTCTAAACACCTCAAACATTCACTCTAAAACAGAAGATTGTTGTTTTTCGCAATATTTTTAGAAATTTGGGCTTTTTTAGTAACATTAACACCTGGGCTGAAGCATCTTTTATGATCTTTTATTGTCTTTCAGGATTCATTCTGGGTTTTATTTTGTTTATTTGATGAAAATGAACAACAACACACACCTTGGATACATTTTTGTTTGATTTGTGTCGAGTGAGATTTTCACCTTGAACCCAAAGGGGGGGGTATTTGCACTTTTCATGGAAAAATGTGAAAAATTAAATTTTCTAAAAATGAAATAAATGCCTTCTAAACACCTCAAACAATCACTCTAAAACAGAAGATTGTTGTTTTTCGCAATATTTTTAGAAATTTTGGCTCTTTTAGTAACATTAACACTTGGGCTGAAGCATCTTTTATGATCTTTTATTGTCTTTCAGGATTCATTCTGGGTTTTATTTTGTTTATTTGATGAAAATGAACAACAATACACACCTTGGATACATTTTTGTTTGATTTGTGTCGAGTGAGATTTTCACCTAGAACCCAAAGGGGGGGTATTGGCACTTTTCATGGAAAAATGTGAAAAATTAAATTTTCTAAAAATGAAATAAAAGCCTTCTAAACACCTCAAACATTCACTCTAAAACAGAAGATTGTTGTTTTTCGCAATATTTTTAGAAATTTGGGCTCTTTTAGTAAAATTAACACCTGGGCTGAAGCATCTTTTATGATCATTTATTGTCTTTCAGGATACATTCTGGGTTTTATTTTGTTTATTTGATGAAAATGAACAACATTACACACCTTGGATACATTTTTGTTTGATTTGTGTCGAGTGAGATTTTCACCTAGAACCCAAAGGGGGGGGTATCGGCACTTTTCATGGAAAAATGTGAAAAAATTAAATTTTCTAAAAATGAAATAAATGCCTTCTAAACACCTCAAACATTCACTCTAAAACAGTAGATTGTTGTTTTTCGCAATATTTTTTGAAATTTGGGCTCTTTTAGTCACATTAACACTTTCTCTGAAGCAACTTTTATGCTCATTTCTTGTCCTTCAAGATTAATTCTGGGTTTTATTTTGTTAATTTGATGAAAATGAACAACAATACACACCATGGAAACATTTTTTTTTGATTTGTGTCGAGTGAGATTTTCACCTAGAACCCAAAGGGGGGAGTATTGGCACTATTCATGGAAAAATGTGACAAAATTAAATTTTCTAAAAATGAAATAAATGCCATCTAAACACCTCAAACATTCACTCTAAAACAGAAGTTTGTTTTTTTCGCAATATTTTTAGAAATTTGGGCTCTTTTAGTAACATTAACATTTTCTCTGAAGCAACTTTTATGCTCATTTCTTGTCCTTCAAGATTAATTCTGGGTTTTATTTTGTTTATTTGATGAAAATGAACAACAATACACACCATGGAAACATTTTTGTTTGATTTGTGTCGAGTGAGATTTTCACCTAGAACCCAAAGGGGGGGTATTTGCACTTTTCATGGAAAAATGTAAAAAATTAAATTTTCTAAAATGAAATAAATGCCTTCTAAACACCGCAAACATTCACTGTAAAACAGAAGATTGTTGTTTTTCGCAATATTTTTAGAAATTTGGGCTCTTTTAATAACATTAACACTTGCGCTGAAGCATCTTTTATGCTCATTTCCCTTCTTTCAGGATTAATTCTGGGTTTTATTTTGTTTATTTGATGAAAATGAACAACAATACACACCATGGAAACATTTTTGTTTGATTTGTGTCGAGTGAGATTTTCACCTAGAACCCAAAGGGGGGGTATTGGCACTTTTCATGGAAAAATGTGAAAAATTAAATTTTCTAAAAATGAAATAAATGCCTTCTAAACACCTCAAACATTCACTCTAAAACAGAAGATTGTTGTTTTTCGCAATATTTTTAGAAATTTGGGCTCTTTTAGTAACATTAACACTTTCGCTGAAGCAACTTTTATGCTCGTTTCTTGTCTTTCAAGATTAATTCTGTGTTTTATTTTGTTTATTTGATGAAAATGAACAACAATAACCACCATGGAAACATTTTTGTTTGATTTGTGTCAAGTTAGATTTTCACCTAGAACCCAAAGGGGGGGTATTGGCACTTTTCATGGAAAAATGTGAAAAATTAAATTTTCTAAAAATGAAATAAATGCCTTCTAAACACCTCAAACATTCACTCTAAAACAGAAGATTGTTGTTTTTCGCAATATTTTTAGAAATTTGGGCTCTTTTAGTAACATTAACACTTTCTCTGAAGCATTTTTATGCTCATTTCTTGTCCTTCAAGATTAATTCTGGGTTTTATTTTGTTTATTTGATGAAAATGAACAACAATACACACCATGGAAACATTTTTGTTTGATTTGTGTCGAGTGAGATTTTCACCTAGAACCCAAAGGGGGGGGTATTGGCACTTTTCATGGAAAAATGTGAAAATAAAATTTTCTAAAAATGAATGAAATGACTTCTAAACACCTCAAACATTCACTCTAAAACAGAAGATTGTTGTTTTTCGCAATATTTTTAGAAATTTTGGCTCTTTTAGTAACATTAACACTTGGGCTGAAGCATCTTTTATGATCTTTTATTGTCTTTAAGGATTCATTCTGGGTTTTATTTTGTTTATTTGATGAAAATGAACAACAATACACACCTTGGATACATTTTTGTTTGATTTGTGTCGGGTGAGATTTTCACCTAGAACCCAAAGGGGGGGGTATTGGCACTTTTCATGGAAAAATGTGAAAAATTAAATTTTCTAAAAATGAAATAAATGCCTTCTAAACACCTCAAACATTCACTCTAAAACAGGAGATTGTTGTTTTTCGCAATATTTTTAGAAATTTGGGCTCTTTTAGTAACATTAACACTTTCGCTGAAGCAAATTTTATGCTCATTTCTTGTCTTTCAGGATTAATTCTGGGTTTTATTTTGTTTATTTGATGAAAATGAACAACAATACACACCATGTAAACTTTTTTGTTTGATTTGTGTCAAGTGAGATTTTCACCTAGAACCCAAAGGGGGGGGTATTGGCACTTTTCATGGAAAAATGTGAAAAATTAAATTTTCTAAAAATGAAATAAATGTCTTCTAAACACCTCAAACATTCATTCTAAAACAGTAGATTGTTGTTTTTCGCAATATTTTTAGAAATTTGGGCTCTTTTAGTAACATTAACACTTTCTCTGAAGCAACTTTTTTGCTCATTTCTTGTCCTTCAAGATTAATTCTGGGTTTTATTTTGTTTATTTGATGAAAATGAACAACAATACACACCATGGAAACATTTTTGTTTGATTTGTGTCGAGTGAGATTTTCACCTAGAACCCAAAGGGGGGGTATTGGCACTTTTCATGGAAAAATGTAAAAAATTAAATTTTCTAAAAATGAAATAAATGCTTTCTAAACACCTCAAACATTCACTGTAAAACAGAAGATTGTTGTTTTTCGCAATTTTTTTAGAAATTTGGGCTCTTTTAATAACATTAACACTTGCGCTGAAGCATCTTTTATGCTCATCTCTTGTCTTTCAGGATTAATTCTGGGTTTTATTTTGTTTATTTGATGAAAATGAACAACAATAACCACAATGGAAACATTTTTGTTTGATTTGTGTCAAGTTAGAATTTCACCTAGGACCCAAAGGGGGGGTATTGGCACTTTTCATAGAAAAATGTGAAAAATTAAATTTTCTAAAAATGAAATAAATGCCTTCTAAACACCTCAAACATTCACTCTAAAACAGGAGATTGTTGTTTTTCGCAATATTTTTAGAAATTTGGGCTTTTTTAGTAACATTAACACCTGGGCTGAAGCATCTATTATGATCTTTTATTGTCTTTCAGGATTCATTCTGGGTTTTATTTTGTTTATTTGATGAAAATGAACAACAACACACACCTTGGATACATTTTTGTTTGATTTGTGTCAAGTGAAATTTTCACCTTGAACCCAAAGGGGGGGGGTATTGGCACTTTTCATGGAAAAATGTGAAAAATTAAATTTTCTAAAAATGAAATAAATGCCTTCTAAACACCTCAAACATTCACTCTAAAAACAGAAGATTGTTGTTTTTCGTAATATTTTTAGAAATTTGGGCTCTTTTAGTAACATTAACACCTGGGCTGAAGTATCTTTAATGCTCATTTCTTGTCTTTCAAGATTAATTCTGGGTTTTATTTTGTTTATTTGATGAAAATGAACAACAATACACACCTTGGATACATTTTTGTTTGATTTGTTTCGTGTGAGATTTTCACGTAGAACCCAAAGGGGGGGGGTATTGGCACTTTTCATGGAAAAATGTGAAAAATTAAATTTTCTTAAAATGAAATAAATGCCTTCTAAACACCTCAAACATTCACTTTAAAACAGAAGATTGTTTGTTTTTCGCAATATTTTTAGAACTTTTGGCTCTTTTAGTAACATTAACACCTGGGCTAAAGCATCTTTTATGATCATTTATTGTCTTTCAGGATACATTATGGGATTAATTTTGTTTATTTGATGAAAATGAACAACAGTACACACCTTGGATACATTTTTGTTTGATTTGTGTCGACTGAGATTTTCACCTAGAACCCAAAGGGGGGGGCATTGGCTCCTTTCATGGAAAAATGTGAAAAATTAAATTTTCTAAAAATGAAATAAATGCCTTATAAACACCTCAAACATTCACTCTAAAACAGAAGATTGTTGTTTTTCGCAATATTTATAGAAATTTGGGCTCTTTTAGTAACATTAACACTTGCGCTGAAGCATCTTTTATGCTCATTTCTTGTCTTTCAGGATTAATTCTGGGTTTTATTTTGTTTATTTGAAGAAAATGAACAACAATACACACCATGGAAACATTTTTGATTGATTTGTGTCGAGTGAGATTTTCACCAAGAACCCAAGGGGGGGTATTGGCACTTTTCATGGAACAATGTGAAAAATTAAATTTTCTAAAAATGAAATAAATACCTTCTAAACACCACAAACATTCACTCTAAAACATAAGATTGTTGTTTTTCGCAATATTTTTAGAAATTTGGGCTCTTTTAGTAACATTAACACTTGCGCTGAAGCATCTTTTATGATCATTTCTTGTCTTTCAGGATTAATTCTGGGTTTTATTTGTTTATTTGATAAAAATGAACAACAGTACACACCATGGAAACATTTTTGATTGATTTGTGTCGAGTGAGATTTTCACCAAGAACCCAAAGGGGGGTATTGGCACTTTTCATGGAACAATGTGAAAAATTAAATTTTCTAAAAATGAAATAAATACCTTCTAAACACCTCAAACATTCACTCTAAAACAGAAGATTGTTGTTTTTCGCAATATTTTTAGAAATTTGGGCACTTTTAGTAACATTAACACCTGGGCTGAAGCATCTTTTATGATCATTTATTGTCTTTCAGGATACATTCTGGGTTTTATTTGTTTATTTGATGAAAATGAACAACAATACACACCATGGAAACATTTTTGTTTGATTTGTGTCGAGTAGACTTTCACCTAGAACCCAAAGGGGGGGGTATTGGCCCTTTTCATGGAAAAATGTGAAAAATTAAATTTTCTAAAAATGAAATAAATGCCTTCTAAACACCTCAAACATTCACTCTAAAACAGAAGATTGTTGTTTTTCGCAATATTTTTAGAAATTTGGGCTCTTTTAGTAACATTAACACTTGGGCTGAAGCATCTTTTATGATCTTTTATTGTCTTTCAGGATTCATTCTGGGTTTTATTTTGTTTATTTGATGAAAATGAACAACAATACACACCTTGGATACATTTTTGTTTGATTTGTGTTGAGTGAGATTTTCACCTAGAACCCAAAGGGGGGGGTATTGGCACTTTTCATGGAAAAATGTGAAAAATTAAATTTTCTAAAAATGAAATAAATGCCTTCTAAACACCTCAAACATTCACTCTAAAACAGTAGATTGTTGTTTTTCGCAATATTTTTAGAAATTTGGCCTCTTTTAGTAACATTAACACTTTCTCTGAAGCAACTTTTATGCTCATTTCTTGTCCTTCAAGATTAATTCTGGGTTTAATTTTGTTTATTTGATGAAAATGAACAACAGTACACACCTTGGATACATTTTTGTTTGATTTGTGTCGACTGAGATTTTCACCTAGAACCCAAAGGGGGGGGCATTGGCTCCTTTCATGGAAAAATGTGAAAAATTAAATTTTCTAAAAATGAAATAAATGCCTTATAAACACCTCAAACATTCACTCTAAAACAGAAGATTGTTGTTTTTCGCAATATTTATAGAAATTTGGGCTCTTTTAGTAACATTAATACTTGCGCTGAAGCATCTTTTATGCTCATTTCTTGTCTTTCAGGATTAATTCTGGGTTTTATTTTGTTTATTTGAAGAAAATGAACAACAATACACACCATGGAAACATTTTTGATTGATTTGTGTCGAGTGAGATTTTCACCAAGAACCCAAGGGGGGGTATTGGCACTTTTCATGGAACAATGTGAAAAATTAAATTTTCTAAAAATGAAATAAATACCTTCTAAACACCTCAAACATTCACTCTAAAACATAAGATTGTTTTTTTTCGCAATATTTTTAGAAATTTGGGCTCTTTTAGTAACATTAACACTTGCGCTGAAGCATCTTTTATGATCATTTCTTGTCTTTCAGGATTAATTCTGGGTTTTATTTGTTTATTTGATAAAAATGAACAACAGTACACACCATGGAAACATTTTTGATTGATTTGTGTCGAGTGAGATTTTCACCAAGAACCCAAAGGGGGGTATTGGCACTTTTCATGGAACAATGTGAAAAATTAAATTTTCTAAAAATGAAATAAATACCTTCTAAACACCTCAAACATTCACTCTAAAACAGAAGATTGTTGTTTTTCGCAATATTTTTAGAAATTTGGGCACTTTTAGTAACATTAACACCTGGGCTGAAGCATCTTTTATGATCATTTATTGTCTTTCAGGATACATTCTGGGTTTTATTTGTTTATTTGATGAAAATGAACAACAATACACACCATGGAAACATTTTTGTTTGATTTGTGTCGAGTGGGACTTTCACCTAGAACCCAAAGGGGGGGGTATTGGCCCTTTTCATGGAAAAATGTGAAAAATTAAATTTTCTAAAAATGAAATAAATGCCTTCTAAACACCTCAAACATTCACTCTAAAACAGAAGATTGTTGTTTTTCGCAATATTTTTAGAAATTTGGGCTCTTTTAGTAACATTAACACTTGGGCTGAAGCATCTTTTATGATCTTTTATTGTCTTTCAGGATTCATTCTGGGTTTTATTTTGTTTATTTGATGAAAATGAACAACAATACACACCTTGGATACATTTTTGTTTGATTTGTGTTGAGTGAGATTTTCACCTAGAACCCAAAGGGGGGGGTATTGGCACTTTTCATGGAAAAATGTGAAAAATTAAATTTTCTAAAAATGAAATAAATGCCTTCTAAACACCTCAAACATTCACTCTAAAACAGTAGATTGTTGTTTTTCGCAATATTTTTAGAAATTTGGCCTCTTTTAGTAACATTAACACTTTCTCTGAAGCAACTTTTATGCTCATTTCTTGTCCTTCAAGATTAATTCTGGGTTTTATTTTGTTTATTTGATGAAAATGAACAACAATACACACCATGGAAACATTTTTGTTTGATTTGTGTCGAGTGAGATTTTCACCTAGAACCCAAAGGGGGGGTATTGGCACTTTTCATGGAAAAATGTAAAAAATTAAATTTTCTAAAAATGAAATAAATGCTTTCTAAACACCTCAAACATTCACTCTAAAACAGAAGATTGTTGTTTTTCGCAATTTTTTTAGAAATTTGGGCTCTTTTAATAACATTAACACTTGCGCTGAAGCATCTTTTATGCTCATTTCTTGTCTTTCAGGATTAATTCTGGGTTTTATTTTGTTTATTTGATGAAAATGAGCAACAATACACACCATGGAAACATTTTTGTTTGATTTGTGTCGAGTGAGATTTTCACCTAGAACACAAAGGGGGGGTATTGGCACTTTTCATGGAAAAATGTGAAAAATTAAATTTTCTAAAAATGAAATAAATGCCTTCTTAACACCTCAAACATTCACTCTAAAACAGAAGATTGTTGTTTTTCGCAATATTTTTAGAAATTTGGGCTTTTTTAGTAACATTAACACCTGGGCTGAAGCATCTATTATGATCTTTTATTGTCTTTCAGGATTCATTCTGGGTTTTATTTTGTTTATTTGATGAAAATGAACAACAACACACACCTTGGATACATTTTTGTTTGATTTGTTTCGTGTGAGATTTTCACGTAGAACCCAAAGGGGGGGGGTATTGGCACTTTTCATGGAAAAATGTGAAAAATTAAATTTTCTTAAAATGAAATAAATGCCTTCTAAACACCTCAAACATTCACTTTAAAACAGAAGATTGTTTGTTTTTCGCAATATTTTTAGAACTTTTGGCTCTTTTAGTAACATTAACACCTGGGCTAAAGCATCTTTTATGATCATTTATTGTCTTTCAGGATACATTATGGGTTTAATTTTGTTTATTTGATGAAAATGAACAACAGTACACACCTTGGATACATTTTTGTTTGATTTGTGTCGACTGAGATTTTCACCTAGAACCCAAAGGGGGGGGCATTGGCTCCTTTCATGGAAAAATGTGAAAAATTAAATTTTCTAAAAATGAAATAAATGCCTTATAAACACCTCAAACATTCACTCTAAAACAGAAGATTGTTGTTTTTCGCAATATTTATAGAAATTTGGGCTCTTTTAGTAACATTAACACTTGCGCTGAAGCATCTTTTATGCTCATTTCTTGTCTTTCAGGATTAATTCTGGGTTTTATTTTGTTTATTTGAAGAAAATGAACAACAGTACACACCATGGAAACATTTTTGATTGATTTGTGTCGAGTGAGATTTTCACCAAGAACCCAAGGGGGGGTATTGGCACTTTTCATGGAACAATGTGAAAAATTAAATTTTCTAAAAATGAAATAAATACCTTCTAAACACCTCAAACATTCACTCTAAAACATAAGATTGTTGTTTTTCGCAATATTTATAGAAATTTGGGCACTTTTAGTAACATTAACACCTGGGCTGAAGCATCTTTTATGATCATTTATTGTCTTTCAGGATACATTCTGGGTTTTATTTGTTTATTTGATGAAAATGAACAACAATACACACCATGGAAACATTTTTGTTTGATTTGTGTCGAGTAGACTTTCACCTAGAACCCAAAGGGGGGGGTATTGGCCCTTTTCATGGAAAAATGTGAAAAATTAAATTTTCTAAAAATGAAATAAATGCCTTCTAAACACCTCAAACATTCACTCTAAAACAGAAGATTGTTGTTTTTCGCAATATTTTTAGAAATTTGGGCTCTTTTAGTAACATTAACACTTGGGCTGAAGCATCTTTTATGATCTTTTATTGTCTTTCAGGATTCATTCTGGGTTTTATTTTGTTTATTTGATGAAAATGAACAACAATACACACCTTGGATACATTTTTGTTTGATTTGTGTTGAGTGAGATTTTCACCTAGAACCCAAAGGGGGGGGTATTGGCACTTTTCATGGAAAAATGTGAAAAATTAAATTTTCTAAAAATGAAATAAATGCCTTCTAAACACCTCAAACATTCACTCTAAAACAGTAGATTGTTGTTTTTCGCAATATTTTTAGAAATTTGGCCTCTTTTAGTAACATTAACACTTTCTCTGAAGCAACTTTTATGCTCATTTCTTGTCCTTCAAGATTAATTCTGGGTTTAATTTTGTTTATTTGATGAAAATGAACAACAGTACACACCTTGGATACATTTTTGTTTGATTTGTGTCGACTGAGATTTTCACCTAGAACCCAAAGGGGGGGGCATTGGCTCCTTTCATGGAAAAATGTGAAAAATTAAATTTTCTAAAAATGAAATAAATGCCTTATAAACACCTCAAACATTCACTCTAAAACAGAAGATTGTTGTTTTTCGCAATATTTATAGAAATTTGGGCTCTTTTAGTAACATTAACACTTGCGCTGAAGCATCTTTTATGCTCATTTCTTGTCTTTCAGGATTAATTCTGGGTTTTATTTTGTTTATTTGAAGAAAATGAACAACAATACACACCATGGAAACATTTTTGATTGATTTGTGTCGAGTGAGATTTTCACCAAGAACCCAAGGGGGGGTATTGGCACTTTTCATGGAACAATGTGAAAAATTAAATTTTCTAAAAATGAAATAAATACCTTCTAAACACCTCAAACATTCACTCTAAAACATAAGATTGTTGTTTTTCGCAATATTTTTAGAAATTTGGGCTCTTTTAGTAACATTAACACTTGCGCTGAAGCATCTTTTATGATCATTTCTTGTCTTTCAGGATTAATTCTGGGTTTTATTTGTTTATTTGATAAAAATGAACAACAGTACACACCATGGAAACATTTTTGATTGATTTGTGTCGAGTGAGATTTTCACCAAGAACCCAAATGGCATTGGCACTTTTCATGGAACAATGTGAAAAATTAAATTTTCTAAAAATGAAATAAATACCTTCTAAACACCTCAAACATTCACTCTAAAACAGAAGATTGTTGTTTTTCGCAATATTTTTAGAAATTTGGGCACTTTTAGTAACATTAACACCTGGGCTGAAGCATCTTTTATGATCATTTATTGTCTTTCAGGATACATTCTGGGTTTTATTTGTTTATTTGATGAAAATGAACAACAATACACACCATGGAAACATTTTTGTTTGATTTGTGTCGAGTGGGACTTTCACCTAGAACCCAAAGGGGGGGGTATTGGCCCTTTTCATGGAAAAATGTGAAAAATTAAATTTTCTAAAAATGAAATAAATGCCTTCTAAACACCTCAAACATTCACTCTAAAACAGAAGATTGTTGTTTTTCGCAATATTTTTAGAAATTTGGGCTCTTTTAGTAACATTAACACTTGGGCTGAAGCATCTTTTATGATCTTTTATTGTCTTTCAGGATTCATTCTGGGTTTTATTTTGTTTATTTGATGAAAATGAACAACAATACACACCTTGGATACATTTTTGTTTGATTTGTGTTGAGTGAGATTTTCACCTAGAACCCAAAGGGGGGGGTATTGGCACTTTTCATGGAAAAATGTGAAAAATTAAATTTTCTAAAAATGAAATAAATGCCTTCTAAACACCTCAAACATTCACTCTAAAACAGAAGATTGTTGTTTTTCGCAATATTTTTAGAAATTTGGGCTCTTTTAGTAACATTAACACTTTCTCTGAAGCATTTTTATGCTCATTTCTTGTCCTTCAAGATTAATTCTGGGTTTTATTTTGTTTATTTGATGAAAATGAACAACAATACACACCATGGAAACATTTTTGTTTGATTTGTGTCGAGTGAGATTTTCACCTAGAACCCAAAGGGGGGGGTATTGGCACTTTTCATGGAAAAATGTGAAAATAAAATTTTCTAAAAATGAATGAAATGACTTCTAAACACCTCAAACATTCACTCTAAAACAGAAGATTGTTGTTTTTCGCAATATTTTTAGAAATTTTGGCTCTTTTAGTAACATTAACACTTGGGCTGAAGCATCTTTTATGATCTTTTATTGTCTTTAAGGATTCATTCTGGGTTTTATTTTGTTTATTTGATGAAAATGAACAACAATACACACCTTGGATACATTTTTGTTTGATTTGTGTCGGGTGAGATTTTCACCTAGAACCCAAAGGGGGGGGTATTGGCACTTTTCATGGAAAAATGTGAAAAATTAAATTTTCTAAAAATGAAATAAATGCCTTCTAAACACCTCAAACATTCACTCTAAAACAGGAGATTGTTGTTTTTCGCAATATTTTTAGAAATTTGGGCTCTTTTAGTAACATTAACACTTTCGCTGAAGCAAATTTTATGCTCATTTCTTGTCTTTCAGGATTAATTCTGGGTTTTATTTTGTTTATTTGATGAAAATGAACAACAATACACACCATGTAAACTTTTTTGTTTGATTTGTGTCAAGTGAGATTTTCACCTAGAACCCAAAGGGGGGGGTATTGGCACTTTTCATGGAAAAATGTGAAAAATTAAATTTTCTAAAAATGAAATAAATGTCTTCTAAACACCTCAAACATTCATTCTAAAACAGTAGATTGTTGTTTTTCGCAATATTTTTAGAAATTTGGGCTCTTTTAGTAACATTAACACTTTCTCTGAAGCAACTTTTTTGCTCATTTCTTGTCCTTCAAGATTAATTCTGGGTTTTATTTTGTTTATTTGATGAAAATGAACAACAATACACACCATGGAAACATTTTTGTTTGATTTGTGTCGAGTGAGATTTTCACCTAGGACCCAAAGGGGGGGTATTGGCACTTTTCATGGAACAATGTGAAAAATTAAATTTTCTAAAAATGAAATAAATACCTTCTAAACACCTCAAACATTCACTCTAAAACATAAGATTGTTGTTTTTCGCAATATTTTTAGAAATTTGGGCTCTTTTAGTAACATTAACACTTGCGCTGAAGCATCTTTTATGATCATTTCTTGTCTTTCAGGATTAATTCTGGGTTTTATTTGTTTATTTGATAAAAATGAACAACAGTACACACCATGGAAACATTTTTGATTGATTTGTGTCGAGTGAGATTTTCACCAAGAACCCAAATGGCATTGGCACTTTTCATGGAACAATGTGAAAAATTAAATTTTCTAAAAATGAAATAAATACCTTCTAAACACCTCAAACATTCACTCTAAAACAGAAGATTGTTGTTTTTCGCAATATTTTTAGAAATTTGGGCACTTTTAGTAACATTAACACCTGGGCTGAAGCATCTTTTATGATCATTTATTGTCTTTCAGGATACATTCTGGGTTTTATTTGTTTATTTGATGAAAATGAACAACAATACACACCATGGAAACATTTTTGTTTGATTTGTGTCGAGTGGGACTTTCACCTAGAACCCAAAGGGGGGGGTATTGGCCCTTTTCATGGAAAAATGTGAAAAATTAAATTTTCTAAAAATGAAATAAATGCCTTCTAAACACCTCAAACATTCACTCTAAAACAGAAGATTGTTGTTTTTCGCAATATTTTTAGAAATTTGGGCTCTTTTAGTAACATTAACACTTGGGCTGAAGCATCTTTTATGATCTTTTATTGTCTTTCAGGATTCATTCTGGGTTTTATTTTGTTTATTTGATGAAAATGAACAACAATACACACCTTGGATACATTTTTGTTTGATTTGTGTTGAGTGAGATTTTCACCTAGAACCCAAAGGGGGGGGTATTGGCACTTTTCATGGAAAAATGTGAAAAATTAAATTTTCTAAAAATGAAATAAATGCCTTCTAAACACCTCAAACATTCACTCTAAAACAGAAGATTGTTGTTTTTCGCAATATTTTTAGAAATTTGGGCTCTTTTAGTAACATTAACACTTTCTCTGAAGCATTTTTATGCTCATTTCTTGTCCTTCAAGATTAATTCTGGGTTTTATTTTGTTTATTTGATGAAAATGAACAACAATACACACCATGGAAACATTTTTGTTTGATTTGTGTCGAGTGAGATTTTCACCTAGAACCCAAAGGGGGGGGTATTGGCACTTTTCATGGAAAAATGTGAAAATAAAATTTTCTAAAAATGAATGAAATGACTTCTAAACACCTCAAACATTCACTCTAAAACAGAAGATTGTTGTTTTTCGCAATATTTTTAGAAATTTTGGCTCTTTTAGTAACATTAACACTTGGGCTGAAGCATCTTTTATGATCTTTTATTGTCTTTAAGGATTCATTCTGGGTTTTATTTTGTTTATTTGATGAAAATGAACAACAATACACACCTTGGATACATTTTTGTTTGATTTGTGTCGGGTGAGATTTTCACCTAGAACCCAAAGGGGGGGGTATTGGCACTTTTCATGGAAAAATGTGAAAAATTAAATTTTCTAAAAATGAAATAAATGCCTTCTAAACACCTCAAACATTCACTCTAAAACAGGAGATTGTTGTTTTTCGCAATATTTTTAGAAATTTGGGCTCTTTTAGTAACATTAACACTTTCGCTGAAGCAAATTTTATGCTCATTTCTTGTCTTTCAGGATTAATTCTGGGTTTTATTTTGTTTATTTGATGAAAATGAACAACAATACACACCATGTAAACTTTTTTGTTTGATTTGTGTCAAGTGAGATTTTCACCTAGAACCCAAAGGGGGGGGTATTGGCACTTTTCATGGAAAAATGTGAAAAATTAAATTTTCTAAAAATGAAATAAATGTCTTCTAAACACCTCAAACATTCATTCTAAAACAGTAGATTGTTGTTTTTCGCAATATTTTTAGAAATTTGGGCTCTTTTAGTAACATTAACACTTTCTCTGAAGCAACTTTTTTGCTCATTTCTTGTCCTTCAAGATTAATTCTGGGTTTTATTTTGTTTATTTGATGAAAATGAACAACAATACACACCATGGAAACATTTTTGTTTGATTTGTGTCGAGTGAGATTTTCACCTAGGACCCAAAGGGGGGGTATTGGCACTTTTCATGGAAAAATGTAAAAAATTAAATTTTCTAAAAATGAAATAAATGCTTTCTAAACACCTCAAACATTCACTGTAAAACAGAAGATTGTTGTTTTTCGCAATTTTTTTAGAAATTTGGGCTCTTTTAATAACATTAACACTTGCGCTGAAGCATCTTTTATGCTCATCTCTTGTCTTTCAGGATTAATTCTGGGTTTTATTTTGTTTATTTGATGAAAATGAACAACAATAACCACAATGGAAACATTTTTGTTTGATTTGTGTCAAGTTAGAATTTCACCTAGGACCCAAAGGGGGGGTATTGGCACTTTTCATAGAAAAATGTGAAAAATTAAATTTTCTAAAAATGAAATAAATGCCTTCTAAACACCTCAAACATTCACTCTAAAACAGAAGATTGTTGTTTTTCGCAATATTTTTAGAAATTTGGGCTCTTTTAGTAACATTAACACTTTCGCTGAAGCAACTTTTATGCTCATTTCTTGTATTTCAGGATTAATTCTGGGTTTTATTTTGTTTATTTGATGAAAATGAACAACAATACACACCATGTAAACTTTTTTGTTTGATTTGTGTCAAGTGAGATTTTCACCTAGAACCCAAAGGGGGGGGTATTGGCACTTTTCATGGAAAAATGTGAAAAATTAAATTTTCTAAAAATGAAATAAATGTCTTCTAAACACCTCAAACATTCATTCTAAAACAGTAGATTGTTGTTTTTCGCAATATTTTTAGAAATTTGGGCTCTTTTAGTAACATTAACACTTTCTCTGAAGCAACTTTTTTGCTCATTTCTTGTCCTCCAAGATTAATTCTGGGTTTTATTTTGTTTATTTGATGAAAATGAACAACAATACACACCATGGAAACATTTTTGTTTGATTTGTGTCGAGTGAGATTTTCACCTAGAACCCAAAGGGGGGGTATTGGCACTTTTCATGGAAAAATGTAAAAAATTAAATTTTCTAAAAATGAAATAAATGCTTTCTAAACACCTCAAACATTCACTCTAAAACAGAAGATTGTTGTTTTTCGCAATATTTATAGAAATTTGGGCTCTTTTAATAACATTAACACTTGCGCTGAAGCATCTTTTATGCTCATTTCTTGTCTTTCAGGATTAATTCTGGGTTTTATTTTGTTTATTTGAAGAAAATGAACAACAATACACACCATGGAAACATTTTTGATTGATTTGTGTCGAGTGAGATTTTCACCAAGAACCCAAGGGGGGGTATTGGCACTTTTCATGGAACAATGTGAAAAATTAAATTTTCTAAAAATGAAATAAATACCTTCTAAACACCTCAAACATTCACTCTAAAACATAAGATTGTTGTTTTTCGCAATATTTTTAGAAATTTGGGCTCTTTTAGTAACATTAACACTTGCGCTGAAGCATCTTTTATGATCATTTCTTGTCTTTCAGGATTAATTCTGGGTTTTATTTGTTTATTTGATAAAAATGAACAACAGTACACACCATGGAAACATTTTTGATTGATTTGTGTCGAGTGAGATTTTCACCAAGAACCCAAATGGCATTGGCACTTTTCATGGAACAATGTGAAAAATTAAATTTTCTAAAAATGAAATAAATACCTTCTAAACACCTCAAACATTCACTCTAAAACAGAAGATTGTTGTTTTTCGCAATATTTTTAGAAATTTGGGCACTTTTAGTAACATTAACACCTGGGCTGAAGCATCTTTTATGATCATTTATTGTCTTTCAGGATACATTCTGGGTTTTATTTGTTTATTTGATGAAAATGAACAACAATACACACCATGGAAACATTTTTGTTTGATTTGTGTCGAGTGGGACTTTCACCTAGAACCCAAAGGGGGGGGTATTGGCCCTTTTCATGGAAAAATGTGAAAAATTAAATTTTCTAAAAATGAAATAAATGCCTTCTAAACACCTCAAACATTCACTCTAAAACAGAAGATTGTTGTTTTTCGCAATATTTTTAGAAATTTGGGCTCTTTTAGTAACATTAACACTTGGGCTGAAGCATCTTTTATGATCTTTTATTGTCTTTCAGGATTCATTCTGGGTTTTATTTTGTTTATTTGATGAAAATGAACAACAATACACACCTTGGATACATTTTTGTTTGATTTGTGTTGAGTGAGATTTTCACCTAGAACCCAAAGGGGGGGGTATTGGCACTTTTCATGGAAAAATGTGAAAAATTAAATTTTCTAAAAATGAAATAAATGCCTTCTAAACACCTCAAACATTCACTCTAAAACAGAAGATTGTTGTTTTTCGCAATATTTTTAGAAATTTGGGCTCTTTTAGTAACATTAACACTTTCTCTGAAGCATTTTTATGCTCATTTCTTGTCCTTCAAGATTAATTCTGGGTTTTATTTTGTTTATTTGATGAAAATGAACAACAATACACACCATGGAAACATTTTTGTTTGATTTGTGTCGAGTGAGATTTTCACCTAGAACCCAAAGGGGGGGGTATTGGCACTTTTCATGGAAAAATGTGAAAATAAAATTTTCTAAAAATGAATGAAATGACTTCTAAACACCTCAAACATTCACTCTAAAACAGAAGATTGTTGTTTTTCGCAATATTTTTAGAAATTTTGGCTCTTTTAGTAACATTAACACTTGGGCTGAAGCATCTTTTATGATCTTTTATTGTCTTTAAGGATTCATTCTGGGTTTTATTTTGTTTATTTGATGAAAATGAACAACAATACACACCTTGGATACATTTTTGTTTGATTTGTGTCGGGTGAGATTTTCACCTAGAACCCAAAGGGGGGGGTATTGGCACTTTTCATGGAAAAATGTGAAAAATTAAATTTTCTAAAAATGAAATAAATGCCTTCTAAACACCTCAAACATTCACTCTAAAACAGGAGATTGTTGTTTTTCGCAATATTTTTAGAAATTTGGGCTCTTTTAGTAACATTAACACTTTCGCTGAAGCAAATTTTATGCTCATTTCTTGTCTTTCAGGATTAATTCTGGGTTTTATTTTGTTTATTTGATGAAAATGAACAACAATACACACCATGTAAACTTTTTTGTTTGATTTGTGTCAAGTGAGATTTTCACCTAGAACCCAAAGGGGGGGGTATTGGCACTTTTCATGGAAAAATGTGAAAAATTAAATTTTCTAAAAATGAAATAAATGTCTTCTAAACACCTCAAACATTCATTCTAAAACAGTAGATTGTTGTTTTTCGCAATATTTTTAGAAATTTGGGCTCTTTTAGTAACATTAACACTTTCTCTGAAGCAACTTTTTTGCTCATTTCTTGTCCTTCAAGATTAATTCTGGGTTTTATTTTGTTTATTTGATGAAAATGAACAACAATACACACCATGGAAACATTTTTGTTTGATTTGTGTCGAGTGAGATTTTCACCTAGGACCCAAAGGGGGGGTATTGGCACTTTTCATGGAACAATGTGAAAAATTAAATTTTCTAAAAATGAAATAAATACCTTCTAAACACCTCAAACATTCACTCTAAAACATAAGATTGTTGTTTTTCGCAATATTTTTAGAAATTTGGGCTCTTTTAGTAACATTAACACTTGCGCTGAAGCATCTTTTATGATCATTTCTTGTCTTTCAGGATTAATTCTGGGTTTTATTTGTTTATTTGATAAAAATGAACAACAGTACACACCATGGAAACATTTTTGATTGATTTGTGTCGAGTGAGATTTTCACCAAGAACCCAAATGGCATTGGCACTTTTCATGGAACAATGTGAAAAATTAAATTTTCTAAAAATGAAATAAATACCTTCTAAACACCTCAAACATTCACTCTAAAACAGAAGATTGTTGTTTTTCGCAATATTTTTAGAAATTTGGGCACTTTTAGTAACATTAACACCTGGGCTGAAGCATCTTTTATGATCATTTATTGTCTTTCAGGATACATTCTGGGTTTTATTTGTTTATTTGATGAAAATGAACAACAATACACACCATGGAAACATTTTTGTTTGATTTGTGTCGAGTGGGACTTTCACCTAGAACCCAAAGGGGGGGGTATTGGCCCTTTTCATGGAAAAATGTGAAAAATTAAATTTTCTAAAAATGAAATAAATGCCTTCTAAACACCTCAAACATTCACTCTAAAACAGAAGATTGTTGTTTTTCGCAATATTTTTAGAAATTTGGGCTCTTTTAGTAACATTAACACTTGGGCTGAAGCATCTTTTATGATCTTTTATTGTCTTTCAGGATTCATTCTGGGTTTTATTTTGTTTATTTGATGAAAATGAACAACAATACACACCTTGGATACATTTTTGTTTGATTTGTGTTGAGTGAGATTTTCACCTAGAACCCAAAGGGGGGGGTATTGGCACTTTTCATGGAAAAATGTGAAAAATTAAATTTTCTAAAAATGAAATAAATGCCTTCTAAACACCTCAAACATTCACTCTAAAACAGAAGATTGTTGTTTTTCGCAATATTTTTAGAAATTTGGGCTCTTTTAGTAACATTAACACTTTCTCTGAAGCATTTTTATGCTCATTTCTTGTCCTTCAAGATTAATTCTGGGTTTTATTTTGTTTATTTGATGAAAATGAACAACAATACACACCATGGAAACATTTTTGTTTGATTTGTGTCGAGTGAGATTTTCACCTAGAACCCAAAGGGGGGGGTATTGGCACTTTTCATGGAAAAATGTGAAAATAAAATTTTCTAAAAATGAATGAAATGACTTCTAAACACCTCAAACATTCACTCTAAAACAGAAGATTGTTGTTTTTCGCAATATTTTTAGAAATTTTGGCTCTTTTAGTAACATTAACACTTGGGCTGAAGCATCTTTTATGATCTTTTATTGTCTTTAAGGATTCATTCTGGGTTTTATTTTGTTTATTTGATGAAAATGAACAACAATACACACCTTGGATACATTTTTGTTTGATTTGTGTCGGGTGAGATTTTCACCTAGAACCCAAAGGGGGGGGTATTGGCACTTTTCATGGAAAAATGTGAAAAATTAAATTTTCTAAAAATGAAATAAATGCCTTCTAAACACCTCAAACATTCACTCTAAAACAGGAGATTGTTGTTTTTCGCAATATTTTTAGAAATTTGGGCTCTTTTAGTAACATTAACACTTTCGCTGAAGCAAATTTTATGCTCATTTCTTGTCTTTCAGGATTAATTCTGGGTTTTATTTTGTTTATTTGATGAAAATGAACAACAATACACACCATGTAAACTTTTTTGTTTGATTTGTGTCAAGTGAGATTTTCACCTAGAACCCAAAGGGGGGGGTATTGGCACTTTTCATGGAAAAATGTGAAAAATTAAATTTTCTAAAAATGAAATAAATGTCTTCTAAACACCTCAAACATTCATTCTAAAACAGTAGATTGTTGTTTTTCGCAATATTTTTAGAAATTTGGGCTCTTTTAGTAACATTAACACTTTCTCTGAAGCAACTTTTTTGCTCATTTCTTGTCCTTCAAGATTAATTCTGGGTTTTATTTTGTTTATTTGATGAAAATGAACAACAATACACACCATGGAAACATTTTTGTTTGATTTGTGTCGAGTGAGATTTTCACCTAGGACCCAAAGGGGGGGTATTGGCACTTTTCATGGAAAAATGTAAAAAATTAAATTTTCTAAAAATGAAATAAATGCTTTCTAAACACCTCAAACATTCACTGTAAAACAGAAGATTGTTGTTTTTCGCAATTTTTTTAGAAATTTGGGCTCTTTTAATAACATTAACACTTGCGCTGAAGCATCTTTTATGCTCATCTCTTGTCTTTCAGGATTAATTCTGGGTTTTATTTTGTTTATTTGATGAAAATGAACAACAATAACCACAATGGAAACATTTTTGTTTGATTTGTGTCAAGTTAGAATTTCACCTAGGACCCAAAGGGGGGGTATTGGCACTTTTCATAGAAAAATGTGAAAAATTAAATTTTCTAAAAATGAAATAAATGCCTTCTAAACACCTCAAACATTCACTCTAAAACAGAAGATTGTTGTTTTTCGCAATATTTTTAGAAATTTGGGCTCTTTTAGTAACATTAACACTTTCGCTGAAGCAACTTTTATGCTCATTTCTTGTATTTCAGGATTAATTCTGGGTTTTATTTTGTTTATTTGATGAAAATGAACAACAATACACACCATGTAAACTTTTTTGTTTGATTTGTGTCAAGTGAGATTTTCACCTAGAACCCAAAGGGGGGGGTATTGGCACTTTTCATGGAAAAATGTGAAAAATTAAATTTTCTAAAAATGAAATAAATGTCTTCTAAACACCTCAAACATTCATTCTAAAACAGTAGATTGTTGTTTTTCGCAATATTTTTAGAAATTTGGGCTCTTTTAGTAACATTAACACTTTCTCTGAAGCAACTTTTTTGCTCATTTCTTGTCCTCCAAGATTAATTCTGGGTTTTATTTTGTTTATTTGATGAAAATGAACAACAATACACACCATGGAAACATTTTTGTTTGATTTGTGTCGAGTGAGATTTTCACCTAGAACCCAAAGGGGGGGTATTGGCACTTTTCATGGAAAAATGTAAAAAATAAAATTTTCTAAAAATGAATGAAATGACTTCTAAACACCTCAAACATTCACTCTAAAACAGAAGATTGTTGTTTTTCGCAATATTTATAGAAATTTGGGCTCTTTTAATAACATTAACACTTGCGCTGAAGCATCTTTTATGCTCATTTCTTGTCTTTCAGGATTAATTCTGGGTTTTATTTTGTTTATTTGAAGAAAATGAACAACAATACACACCATGGAAACATTTTTGATTGATTTGTGTCGAGTGAGATTTTCACCAAGAACCCAAGGGGGGGTATTGGCACTTTTCATGGAACAATGTGAAAAATTAAATTTTCTAAAAATGAAATAAATACCTTCTAAACACCACAAACATTCACTCTAAAACATAAGATTGTTGTTTTTCGCAATATTTTTAGAAATTTGGGCTCTTTTAGTAACATTAACACTTGCGCTGAAGCATCTTTTATGATCATTTCTTGTCTTTCAGGATTAATTCTGGGTTTTATTTGTTTATTTGATAAAAATGAACAACAGTACACACCATGGAAACATTTTTGATTGATTTGTGTCGAGTGAGATTTTCACCAAGAACCCAAAGGGGGGTATTGGCACTTTTCATGGAACAATGTGAAAAATTAAATTTTCTAAAAATGAAATAAATACCTTCTAAACACCTCAAACATTCACTCTAAAACAGAAGATTGTTGTTTTTCGCAATATTTTTAGAAATTTGGGCACTTTTAGTAACATTAACACCTGGGCTGAAGCATCTTTTATGATCATTTATTGTCTTTCAGGATACATTCTGGGTTTTATTTGTTTATTTGATGAAAATGAACAACAATACACACCATGGAAACATTTTTGTTTGATTTGTGTCGAGTAGACTTTCACCTAGAACCCAAAGGGGGGGGTATTGGCCCTTTTCATGGAAAAATGTGAAAAATTAAATTTTCTAAAAATGAAATAAATGCCTTCTAAACACCTCAAACATTCACTCTAAAACAGAAGATTGTTGTTTTTCGCAATATTTTTAGAAATTTGGGCTCTTTTAGTAACATTAACACTTGGGCTGAAGCATCTTTTATGATCTTTTATTGTCTTTCAGGATTCATTCTGGGTTTTATTTTTTTTATTTGATGAAAATGAACAACAATACACACCTTGGATACATTTTTGTTTGATTTGTGTTGAGTGAGATTTTCACCTAGAACCCAAAGGGGGGGGTATTGGCACTTTTCATGGAAAAATGTGAAAAATTAAATTTTCTAAAAATGAAATAAATGCCTTCTAAACACCTCAAACATTCACTCTAAAACAGTAGATTGTTGTTTTTCGCAATATTTTTAGAAATTTGGCCTCTTTTAGTAACATTAACACTTTCTCTGAAGCAACTTTTATGCTCATTTCTTGTCCTTCAAGATTAATTCTGGGTTTAATTTTGTTTATTTGATGAAAATGAACAACAGTACACACCTTGGATACATTTTTGTTTGATTTGTGTCGACTGAGATTTTCACCTAGAACCCAAAGGGGGGGGCATTGGCTCCTTTCATGGAAAAATGTGAAAAATTAAATTTTCTAAAAATGAAATAAATGCCTTATAAACACCTCAAACATTCACTCTAAAACAGAAGATTGTTGTTTTTCGCAATATTTATAGAAATTTGGGCTCTTTTAGTAACATTAACACTTGCGCTGAAGCATCTTTTATGCTCATTTCTTGTCTTTCAGGATTAATTCTGGGTTTTATTTTGTTTATTTGAAGAAAATGAACAACAATACACACCATGGAAACATTTTTGATTGATTTGTGTCGAGTGAGATTTTCACCAAGAACCCAAGGGGGGGTATTGGCACTTTTCATGGAACAATGTGAAAAATTAAATTTTCTAAAAATGAAATAAATACCTTCTAAACACCTCAAACATTCACTCTAAAACATAAGATTGTTGTTTTTCGCAATATTTTTAGAAATTTGGGCTCTTTTAGTAACATTAACACTTGCGCTGAAGCATCTTTTATGATCATTTCTTGTCTTTCAGGATTAATTCTGGGTTTTATTTGTTTATTTGATAAAAATGAACAACAGTACACACCATGGAAACATTTTTGATTGATTTGTGTCGAGTGAGATTTTCACCAAGAACCCAAAGGGGGGTATTGGCACTTTTCATGGAACAATGTGAAAAATTAAATTTTCTAAAAATGAAATAAATACCTTCTAAACACCTCAAACATTCACTCTAAAACAGAAGATTGTTGTTTTTCGCAATATTTTTAGAAATTTGGGCACTTTTAGTAACATTAACACCTGGGCTGAAGCATCTTTTATGATCATTTATTGTCTTTCAGGATACATTCTGGGTTTTATTTGTTTTTTTGATGAAAATGAACAACAATACACACCATGGAAACATTTTTGTTTGATTTGTGTCGAGTAGACTTTCACCTAGAACCCAAAGGGGGGGGTATTGGCCCTTTTCATGGAAAAATGTGAAAAATTAAATTTTCTAAAAATGAAATAAATGCCTTCTAAACACCTCAAACATTCACTCTAAAACAGAAGATTGTTGTTTTTCGCAATATTTTTAGAAATTTGGGCTCTTTTAGTAACATTAACACTTGGGCTGAAGCATCTTTTATGATCTTTTATTGTCTTTCAGGATTCATTCTGGGTTTTATTTTGTTTATTTGATGAAAATGAACAACAATACACACCTTGGATACATTTTTGTTTGATTTGTGTTGAGTGAGATTTTCACCTAGAACCCAAAGGGGGGGGTATTGGCACTTTTCATGGAAAAATGTGAAAAATTAAATTTTCTAAAAATGAAATAAATGCCTTCTAAACACCTCAAACATTCACTCTAAAACAGTAGATTGTTGTTTTTCGCAATATTTTTAGAAATTTGGCCTCTTTTAGTAACATTAACACTTTCTCTGAAGCAACTTTTATGCTCATTTCTTGTCCTTCAAGATTAATTCTGGGTTTAATTTTGTTTATTTGATGAAAATGAACAACAGTACACACCTTGGATACATTTTTGTTTGATTTGTGTCGACTGAGATTTTCACCTAGAACCCAAAGGGGGGGGCATTGGCTCCTTTCATGGAAAAATGTGAAAAATTAAATTTTCTAAAAATGAAATAAATGCCTTATAAACACCTCAAACATTCACTCTAAAACAGAAGATTGTTGTTTTTCGCAATATTTATAGAAATTTGGGCTCTTTTAGTAACATTAACACTTGCGCTGAAGCATCTTTTATGCTCATTTCTTGTCTTTCAGGATTAATTCTGGGTTTTATTTTGTTTATTTGAAGAAAATGAACAACAATACACACCATGGAAACATTTTTGATTGATTTGTGTCGAGTGAGATTTTCACCAAGAACCCAAGGGGGGGTATTGGCACTTTTCATGGAACAATGTGAAAAATTAAATTTTCTAAAAATGAAATAAATACCTTCTAAACACCTCAAACATTCACTCTAAAACATAAGATTGTTGTTTTTCGCAATATTTTTAGAAATTTGGGCTCTTTTAGTAACATTAACACTTGCGCTGAAGCATCTTTTATGATCATTTCTTGTCTTTCAGGATTAATTCTGGGTTTTATTTGTTTATTTGATAAAAATGAACAACAGTACACACCATGGAAACATTTTTGATTGATTTGTGTCGAGTGAGATTTTCACCAAGAACCCAAATGGCATTGGCACTTTTCATGGAACAATGTGAAAAATTAAATTTTCTAAAAATGAAATAAATACCTTCTAAACACCTCAAACATTCACTCTAAAACAGAAGATTGTTGTTTTTCGCAATATTTTTAGAAATTTGGGCACTTTTAGTAACATTAACACCTGGGCTGAAGCATCTTTTATGATCATTTATTGTCTTTCAGGATACATTCTGGGTTTTATTTGTTTATTTGATGAAAATGAACAACAATACACACCATGGAAACATTTTTGTTTGATTTGTGTCGAGTGGGACTTTCACCTAGAACCCAAAGGGGGGGGTATTGGCCCTTTTCATGGAAAAATGTGAAAAATTAAATTTTCTAAAAATGAAATAAATGCCTTCTAAACACCTCAAACATTCACTCTAAAACAGAAGATTGTTGTTTTTCGCAATATTTTTAGAAATTTGGGCTCTTTTAGTAACATTAACACTTGGGCTGAAGCATCTTTTATGATCTTTTATTGTCTTTCAGGATTCATTCTGGGTTTTATTTTGTTTATTTGATGAAAATGAACAACAATACACACCTTGGATACATTTTTGTTTGATTTGTGTTGAGTGAGATTTTCACCTAGAACCCAAAGGGGGGGGTATTGGCACTTTTCATGGAAAAATGTGAAAAATTAAATTTTCTAAAAATGAAATAAATGCCTTCTAAACACCTCAAACATTCACTCTAAAACAGAAGATTGTTGTTTTTCGCAATATTTTTAGAAATTTGGGCTCTTTTAGTAACATTAACACTTTCTCTGAAGCATTTTTATGCTCATTTCTTGTCCTTCAAGATTAATTCTGGGTTTTATTTTGTTTATTTGATGAAAATGAACAACAATACACACCATGGAAACATTTTTGTTTGATTTGTGTCGAGTGAGATTTTCACCTAGAACCCAAAGGGGGGGGTATTGGCACTTTTCATGGAAAAATGTGAAAATAAAATTTTCTAAAAATGAATGAAATGACTTCTAAACACCTCAAACATTCACTCAAAAACAGAAGATTGTTGTTTTTCGCAATATTTTTAGAAATTTTGGCTCTTTTAGTAACATTAACACTTGGGCTGAAGCATCTTTTATGATCTTTTATTGTCTTTAAGGATTCATTCTGGGTTTTATTTTGTTTATTTGATGAAAATGAACAACAATACACACCTTGGATACATTTTTGTTTGATTTGTGTCGGGTGAGATTTTCACCTAGAACCCAAAGGGGGGGGTATTGGCACTTTTCATGGAAAAATGTGAAAAATTAAATTTTCTAAAAATGAAATAAATGCCTTCTAAACACCTCAAACATTCACTCTAAAACAGGAGATTGTTGTTTTTCGCAATATTTTTAGAAATTTGGGCTCTTTTAGTAACATTAACACTTTCGCTGAAGCAAATTTTATGCTCATTTCTTGTCTTTCAGGATTAATTCTGGGTTTTATTTTGTTTATTTGATGAAAATGAACAACAATACACACCATGTAAACTTTTTTGTTTGATTTGTGTCAAGTGAGATTTTCACCTAGAACCCAAAGGGGGGGGTATTGGCACTTTTCATGGAAAAATGTGAAAAATTAAATTTTCTAAAAATGAAATAAATGTCTTCTAAACACCTCAAACATTCATTCTAAAACAGTAGATTGTTGTTTTTCGCAATATTTTTAGAAATTTGGGCTCTTTTAGTAACATTAACACTTTCTCTGAAGCAACTTTTTTGCTCATTTCTTGTCCTTCAAGATTAATTCTGGGTTTTATTTTGTTTATTTGATGAAAATGAACAACAATACACACCATGGAAACATTTTTGTTTGATTTGTGTCGAGTGAGATTTTCACCTAGGACCCAAAGGGGGGGTATTGGCACTTTTCATGGAAAAATGTAAAAAATTAAATTTTCTAAAAATGAAATAAATGCTTTCTAAACACCTCAAACATTCACTGTAAAACAGAAGATTGTTGTTTTTCGCAATTTTTTTAGAAATTTGGGCTCTTTTAATAACATTAACACTTGCGCTGAAGCATCTTTTATGCTCATCTCTTGTCTTTCAGGATTAATTCTGGGTTTTATTTTGTTTATTTGATGAAAATGAACAACAATAACCACAATGGAAACATTTTTGTTTGATTTGTGTCAAGTTAGAATTTCACCTAGGACCCAAAGGGGGGGTATTGGCACTTTTCATAGAAAAATGTGAAAAATTAAATTTTCTAAAAATGAAATAAATGCCTTCTAAACACCTCAAACATTCACTCTAAAACAGAAGATTGTTGTTTTTCGCAATATTTTTAGAAATTTGGGCTCTTTTAGTAACATTAACACTTTCGCTGAAGCAACTTTTATGCTCATTTCTTGTATTTCAGGATTAATTCTGGGTTTTATTTTGTTTATTTGATGAAAATGAACAACAATACACACCATGTAAACTTTTTTGTTTGATTTGTGTCAAGTGAGATTTTCACCTAGAAACCAAAGGGGGGGGTATTGGCACTTTTCATGGAAAAATGTGAAAAATTAAATTTTCTAAAAATGAAATAAATGTCTTCTAAACACCTCAAACATTCATTCTAAAACAGTAGATTGTTGTTTTTCGCAATATTTTTAGAAATTTGGGCTCTTTTAGTAACATTAACACTTTCTCTGAAGCAACTTTTTTGCTCATTTCTTGTCCTCCAAGATTAATTCTGGGTTTTATTTTGTTTATTTGATGAAAATGAACAACAATACACACCATGGAAACATTTTTGTTTGATTTGTGTCGAGTGAGATTTTCACCTAGAACCCAAAGGGGGGGTATTGGCACTTTTCATGGAAAAATGTAAAAAATTAAATTTTCTAAAAATGAAATAAATGCTTTCTAAACACCTCAAACATTCACTCTAAAACAGAAGATTGTTGTTTTTCGCAATATTTATAGAAATTTGGGCTCTTTTAATAACATTAACACTTGCGCTGAAGCATCTTTTATGCTCATTTCTTGTCTTTCAGGATTAATTCTGGGTTTTATTTTGTTTATTTGAAGAAAATGAACAACAATACACACCATGGAAACATTTTTGATTGATTTGTGTCGAGTGAGATTTTCACCAAGAACCCAAGGGGGGGTATTGGCACTTTTCATGGAACAATGTGAAAAATTAAATTTTCTAAAAATGAAATAAATACCTTCTAAACACCACAAACATTCACTCTAAAACATAAGATTGTTGTTTTTCGCAATATTTTTAGAAATTTGGGCTCTTTTAGTAACATTAACACTTGCGCTGAAGCATCTTTTATGATCATTTCTTGTCTTTCAGGATTAATTCTGGGTTTTATTTGTTTATTTGATAAAAATGAACAACAGTACACACCATGGAAACATTTTTGATTGATTTGTGTCGAGTGAGATTTTCACCAAGAACCCAAAGGGGGGTATTGGCACTTTTCATGGAACAATGTGAAAAATTAAATTTTCTAAAAATGAAATAAATACCTTCTAAACACCTCAAACATTCACTCTAAAACAGAAGATTGTTGTTTTTCGCAATATTTTTAGAAATTTGGGCACTTTTAGTAACATTAACACCTGGGCTGAAGCATCTTTTATGATCATTTATTGTCTTTCAGGATACATTCTGGGTTTTATTTGTTTATTTGATGAAAATGAACAACAATACACACCATGGAAACATTTTTGTTTGATTTGTGTCGAGTAGACTTTCACCTAGAACCCAAAGGGGGGGGTATTGGCCCTTTTCATGGAAAAATGTGAAAAATTAAATTTTCTAAAAATGAAATAAATGCCTTCTAAACACCTCAAACATTCACTCTAAAACAGAAGATTGTTGTTTTTCGCAATATTTTTAGAAATTTGGGCTCTTTTAGTAACATTAACACTTGGGCTGAAGCATCTTTTATGATCTTTTATTGTCTTTCAGGATTCATTCTGGGTTTTATTTTTTTTATTTGATGAAAATGAACAACAATACACACCTTGGATACATTTTTGTTTGATTTGTGTTGAGTGAGATTTTCACCTAGAACCCAAAGGGGGGGTATTGGCACTTTTCATGGAAAAATGTGAAAAATTAAATTTTCTAAAAATGAAATAAATGCCTTCTAAACACCTCAAACATTCACTCTAAAACAGTAGATTGTTGTTTTTCGCAATATTTTTAGAAATTTGGCCTCTTTTAGTAACATTAACACTTTCTCTGAAGCAACTTTTATGCTCATTTCTTGTCCTTCAAGATTAATTCTGGGTTTAATTTTGTTTATTTGATGAAAATGAACAACAGTACACACCTTGGATACATTTTTGTTTGATTTGTGTCGACTGAGATTTTCACCTAGAACCCAAAGGGGGGGGCATTGGCTCCTTTCATGGAAAAATGTGAAAAATTAAATTTTCTAAAAATGAAATAAATGCCTTATAAACACCTCAAACATTCACTCTAAAACAGAAGATTGTTGTTTTTCGCAATATTTATAGAAATTTGGGCTCTTTTAGTAACATTAACACTTGCGCTGAAGCATCTTTTATGCTCATTTCTTGTCTTTCAGGATTAATTCTGGGTTTTATTTTGTTTATTTGAAGAAAATGAACAACAATACACACCATGGAAACATTTTTGATTGATTTGTGTCGAGTGAGATTTTCACCAAGAACCCAAGGGGGGGTATTGGCACTTTTCATGGAACAATGTGAAAAATTAAATTTTCTAAAAATGAAATAAATACCTTCTAAACACCTCAAACATTCACTCTAAAACATAAGATTGTTGTTTTTCGCAATATTTTTAGAAATTTGGGCTCTTTTAGTAACATTAACACTTGCGCTGAAGCATCTTTTATGATCATTTCTTGTCTTTCAGGATTAATTCTGGGTTTTATTTGTTTATTTGATAAAAATGAACAACAGTACACACCATGGAAACATTTTTGATTGATTTGTGTCGAGTGAGATTTTCACCAAGAACCCAAAGGGGGGTATTGGCACTTTTCATGGAACAATGTGAAAAATTAAATTTTCTAAAAATGAAATAAATACCTTCTAAACACCTCAAACATTCACTCTAAAACAGAAGATTGTTGTTTTTCGCAATATTTTTAGAAATTTGGGCACTTTTAGTAACATTAACACCTGGGCTGAAGCATCTTTTATGATCATTTATTGTCTTTCAGGATACATTCTGGGTTTTATTTGTTTTTTTGATGAAAATGAACAACAATACACACCATGGAAACATTTTTGTTTGATTTGTGTCGAGTAGACTTTCACCTAGAACCCAAAGGGGGGGGTATTGGCCCTTTTCATGGAAAAATGTGAAAAATTAAATTTTCTAAAAATGAAATAAATGCCTTCTAAACACCTCAAACATTCACTCTAAAACAGAAGATTGTTGTTTTTCGCAATATTTTTAGAAATTTGGGCTCTTTTAGTAACATTAACACTTGGGCTGAAGCATCTTTTATGATCTTTTATTGTCTTTCAGGATTCATTCTGGGTTTTATTTTGTTTATTTGATGAAAATGAACAACAATACACACCTTGGATACATTTTTGTTTGATTTGTGTTGAGTGAGATTTTCACCTAGAACCCAAAGGGGGGGGTATTGGCACTTTTCATGGAAAAATGTGAAAAATTAAATTTTCTAAAAATGAAATAAATGCCTTCTAAACACCTCAAACATTCACTCTAAAACAGTAGATTGTTGTTTTTCGCAATATTTTTAGAAATTTGGCCTCTTTTAGTAACATTAACACTTTCTCTGAAGCAACTTTTATGCTCATTTCTTGTCCTTCAAGATTAATTCTGGGTTTAATTTTGTTTATTTGATGAAAATGAACAACAGTACACACCTTGGATACATTTTTGTTTGATTTGTGTCGACTGAGATTTTCACCTAGAACCCAAAGGGGGGGGCATTGGCTCCTTTCATGGAAAAATGTGAAAAATTAAATTTTCTAAAAATGAAATAAATGCCTTATAAACACCTCAAACATTCACTCTAAAACAGAAGATTGTTGTTTTTCGCAATATTTATAGAAATTTGGGCTCTTTTAGTAACATTAACACTTGCGCTGAAGCATCTTTTATGCTCATTTCTTGTCTTTCAGGATTAATTCTGGGTTTTATTTTGTTTATTTGAAGAAAATGAACAACAATACACACCATGGAAACATTTTTGATTGATTTGTGTCGAGTGAGATTTTCACCAAGAACCCAAGGGGGGGTATTGGCACTTTTCATGGAACAATGTGAAAAATTAAATTTTCTAAAAATGAAATAAATACCTTCTAAACACCTCAAACATTCACTCTAAAACATAAGATTGTTGTTTTTCGCAATATTTTTAGAAATTTGGGCTCTTTTAGTAACATTAACACTTGCGCTGAAGCATCTTTTATGATCATTTCTTGTCTTTCAGGATTAATTCTGGGTTTTATTTGTTTATTTGATAAAAATGAACAACAGTACACACCATGGAAACATTTTTGATTGATTTGTGTCGAGTGAGATTTTCACCAAGAACCCAAATGGCATTGGCACTTTTCATGGAACAATGTGAAAAATTAAATTTTCTAAAAATGAAATAAATACCTTCTAAACACCTCAAACATTCACTCTAAAACAGAAGATTGTTGTTTTTCGCAATATTTTTAGAAATTTGGGCACTTTTAGTAACATTAACACCTGGGCTGAAGCATCTTTTATGATCATTTATTGTCTTTCAGGATACATTCTGGGTTTTATTTGTTTATTTGATGAAAATGAACAACAATACACACCATGGAAACATTTTTGTTTGATTTGTGTCGAGTGGGACTTTCACCTAGAACCCAAAGGGGGGGGTATTGGCCCTTTTCATGGAAAAATGTGAAAAATTAAATTTTCTAAAAATGAAATAAATGCCTTCTAAACACCTCAAACATTCACTCTAAAACAGAAGATTGTTGTTTTTCGCAATATTTTTAGAAATTTGGGCTCTTTTAGTAACATTAACACTTGGGCTGAAGCATCTTTTATGATCTTTTATTGTCTTTCAGGATTCATTCTGGGTTTTATTTTGTTTATTTGATGAAAATGAACAACAATACACACCTTGGATACATTTTTGTTTGATTTGTGTTGAGTGAGATTTTCACCTAGAACCCAAAGGGGGGGGTATTGGCACTTTTCATGGAAAAATGTGAAAAATTAAATTTTCTAAAAATGAAATAAATGCCTTCTAAACACCTCAAACATTCACTCTAAAACAGTAGATTGTTGTTTTTCGCAATATTTTTAGAAATTTGGCCTCTTTTAGTAACATTAACACTTTCTCTGAAGCAACTTTTATGCTCATTTCTTGTCCTTCAAGATTAATTCTGGGTTTTATTTTGTTTATTTGATGAAAATGAACAACAATACACACCATGGAAACATTTTTGTTTGATTTGTGTCGAGTGAGATTTTCACCTAGAACCCAAAGGGGGGGGTATTGGCACTTTTCATGGAAAAATGTAAAAAATTAAATTTTCTAAAAATGAAATAAATGCCTTTTAAACACCTCAAACATTCACTCTAAAACAGAAGATTGTTGTTTTTCGCAATATTTTTAGAAATTTGGGCTCTTTTAGTAAAATTAACACTTGCGCTGAAGCATCTTTTATGATCATTTCTTGTCTTTCAGGATTAATTCTGGGTTTTATTTGTTTATTTGATAAAAATGAACAACAGTACACACCATGGAAACATTTTTGATTGATTTGTGTCGAGTGAGATTTTCACCAAGAACCCAAAGGGGGGTATTGGCACTTTTCATGGAACAATGTGAAAAATTAAATTTTCTAAAAATGAAATAAATACCTTCTAAACACCTCAAACATTCACTCTAAAACAGAAGATTGTTGTTTTTCGCAATATTTTTAGAAATTTGGGCACTTTTAGTAACATTAACACCTGGGCTGAAGCATCTTTTATGATCATTTATTGTCTTTCAGGATACATTCTGGGTTTTATTTGTTTATTTGATGAAAATGAACAACAATACACACCATGGAAACATTTTTGTTTGATTTGTGTCGAGTGGGACTTTCACCTAGAACCCAAAGGGGGGGGTATTGGCCCTTTTCATGGAAAAATGTGAAAAATTAAATTTTCTAAAAATGAAATAAATGCCTTCTAAACACCTCAAACATTCACTCTAAAACAGAAGATTGTTGTTTTTCGCAATATTTTTAGAAATTTGGGCTCTTTTAGTAACATTAACACTTGGGCTGAAGCATCTTTTATGATCTTTTATTGTCTTTCAGGATTCATTCTGGGTTTTATTTTGTTTATTTGATGAAAATGAACAACAATACACACCTTGGATACATTTTTGTTTGATTTGTGTTGAGTGAGATTTTCACCTAGAACCCAAAGGGGGGGGTATTGGCACTTTTCATGGAAAAATGTGAAAAATTAAATTTTCTAAAAATGAAATAAATGCCTTCTAAACACCTCAAACATTCACTCTAAAACAGTAGATTGTTGTTTTTCGCAATATTTTTAGAAATTTGGCCTCTTTTAGTAACATTAACACTTTCTCTGAAGCAACTTTTATGCTCATTTCTTGTCTTTCAGGATTAATTCTGGGTTTTATTTTGTTTATTTGATGAAAATGAGCAACAATACACACCATGGAAACATTTTTGTTTGATTTGTGTCGAGTGAGATTTTCACCTAGAACCCAAAGGGGGGGTATTGGCACTTTTCATGGAAAAATGTGAAAAATTAAATTTTCTAAAAATGAAATAAATGCCTTCTTAACACCTCAAACATTCACTCTAAAACAGAAGATTGTTGTTTTTCGCAATATTTTTAGAAATTTGGGCTTTTTTAGTAACATTAACACCTGGGCTGAAGCATCTATTATGATCTTTTATTGTCTTTCAGGATTCATTCTGGGTTTTATTTTGTTTATTTGATGAAAATGAACAACAACACACACCTTGGATACATTTTTGTTTGATTTGTTTCGTGTGAGATTTTCACGTAGAACCCAAAGGGGGGGGGTATTGGCACTTTTCATGGAAAAATGTGAAAAATTAAATTTTCTTAAAATGAAATAAATGCCTTCTAAACACCTCAAACATTCACTTTAAAACAGAAGATTGTTTGTTTTTCGCAATATTTTTAGAACTTTTGGCTCTTTTAGTAACATTAACACCTGGGCTAAAGCATCTTTTATGATCATTTATTGTCTTTCAGGATACATTATGGGTTTAATTTTGTTTATTTGATGAAAATGAACAACAGTACACACCTTGGATACATTTTTGTTTGATTTGTGTCGACTGAGATTTTCACCTAGAACCCAAAGGGGGGGGCATTGGCTCCTTTCATGGAAAAATGTGAAAAATTAAATTTTCTAAAAATGAAATAAATGCCTTATAAACACCTCAAACATTCACTCTAAAACAGAAGATTGTTGTTTTTCGCAATATTTATAGAAATTTGGGCTCTTTTAGTAACATTAACACTTGCGCTGAAGCATCTTTTATGCTCATTTCTTGTCTTTCAGGATTAATTCTGGGTTTTATTTTGTTTATTTGAAGAAAATGAACAACAATACACACCATGGAAACATTTTTGATTGATTTGTGTCGAGTGAGATTTTCACCAAGAACCCAAGGGGGGGTATTGGCACTTTTCATGGAACAATGTGAAAAATTAAATTTTCTAAAAATGAAATAAATACCTTCTAAACACCTCAAACATTCACTCTAAAACATAAGATTGTTGTTTTTCGCAATATTTTTAGAAATTTGGGCTCTTTTAGTAACATTAACACTTGCGCTGAAGCATCTTTTATGATCATTTCTTGTCTTTCAGGATTAATTCTGGGTTTTATTTGTTTATTTGATAAAAATGAACAACAGTACACACCATGGAAACATTTTTGATTGATTTGTGTCGAGTGAGATTTTCACCAAGAACCCAAAGGGGGGTATTGGCACTTTTCATGGAACAATGTGAAAAATTAAATTTTCTAAAAATGAAATAAATACCTTCTAAACACCTCAAACATTCACTCTAAAACAGAAGATTGTTGTTTTTCGCAATATTTTTAGAAATTTGGGCACTTTTAGTAACATTAACACCTGGGCTGAAGCATCTTTTATGATCATTTATTGTCTTTCAGGATACATTCTGGGTTTTATTTGTTTTTTTGATGAAAATGAACAACAATACACACCATGGAAACATTTTTGTTTGATTTGTGTCGAGTAGACTTTCACCTAGAACCCAAAGGGGGGGGTATTGGCCCTTTTCATGGAAAAATGTGAAAAATTAAATTTTCTAAAAATGAAATAAATGCCTTCTAAACACCTCAAACATTCACTCTAAAACAGAAGATTGTTGTTTTTCGCAATATTTTTAGAAATTTGGGCTCTTTTAGTAACATTAACACTTGGGCTGAAGCATCTTTTATGATCTTTTATTGTCTTTCAGGATTCATTCTGGGTTTTATTTTGTTTATTTGATGAAAATGAACAACAATACACACCTTGGATACATTTTTGTTTGATTTGTGTTGAGTGAGATTTTCACCTAGAACCCAAAGGGGGGGGTATTGGCACTTTTCATGGAAAAATGTGAAAAATTAAATTTTCTAAAAATGAAATAAATGCCTTCTAAACACCTCAAACATTCACTCTAAAACAGTAGATTGTTGTTTTTCGCAATATTTTTAGAAATTTGGCCTCTTTTAGTAACATTAACACTTTCTCTGAAGCAACTTTTATGCTCATTTCTTGTCCTTCAAGATTAATTCTGGGTTTAATTTTGTTTATTTGATGAAAATGAACAACAGTACACACCTTGGATACATTTTTGTTTGATTTGTGTCGACTGAGATTTTCACCTAGAACCCAAAGGGGGGGGCATTGGCTCCTTTCATGGAAAAATGTGAAAAATTAAATTTTCTAAAAATGAAATAAATGCCTTATAAACACCTCAAACATTCACTCTAAAACAGAAGATTGTTGTTTTTCGCAATATTTATAGAAATTTGGGCTCTTTTAGTAACATTAACACTTGCGCTGAAGCATCTTTTATGCTCATTTCTTGTCTTTCAGGATTAATTCTGGGTTTTATTTTGTTTATTTGAAGAAAATGAACAACAATACACACCATGGAAACATTTTTGATTGATTTGTGTCGAGTGAGATTTTCACCAAGAACCCAAGGGGGGGTATTGGCACTTTTCATGGAACAATGTGAAAAATTAAATTTTCTAAAAATGAAATAAATACCTTCTAAACACCTCAAACATTCACTCTAAAACATAAGATTGTTGTTTTTCGCAATATTTTTAGAAATTTGGGCTCTTTTAGTAACATTAACACTTGCGCTGAAGCATCTTTTATGATCATTTCTTGTCTTTCAGGATTAATTCTGGGTTTTATTTGTTTATTTGATAAAAATGAACAACAGTACACACCATGGAAACATTTTTGATTGATTTGTGTCGAGTGAGATTTTCACCAAGAACCCAAATGGCATTGGCACTTTTCATGGAACAATGTGAAAAATTAAATTTTCTAAAAATGAAATAAATACCTTCTAAACACCTCAAACATTCACTCTAAAACAGAAGATTGTTGTTTTTCGCAATATTTTTAGAAATTTGGGCACTTTTAGTAACATTAACACCTGGGCTGAAGCATCTTTTATGATCATTTATTGTCTTTCAGGATACATTCTGGGTTTTATTTGTTTATTTGATGAAAATGAACAACAATACACACCATGGAAACATTTTTGTTTGATTTGTGTCGAGTGGGACTTTCACCTAGAACCCAAAGGGGGGGGTATTGGCCCTTTTCATGGAAAAATGTGAAAAATTAAATTTTCTAAAAATGAAATAAATGCCTTCTAAACACCTCAAACATTCACTCTAAAACAGAAGATTGTTGTTTTTCGCAATATTTTTAGAAATTTGGGCTCTTTTAGTAACATTAACACTTGGGCTGAAGCATCTTTTATGATCTTTTATTGTCTTTCAGGATTCATTCTGGGTTTTATTTTGTTTATTTGATGAAAATGAACAACAATACACACCTTGGATACATTTTTGTTTGATTTGTGTTGAGTGAGATTTTCACCTAGAACCCAAAGGGGGGGGTATTGGCACTTTTCATGGAAAAATGTGAAAAATTAAATTTTCTAAAAATGAAATAAATGCCTTCTAAACACCTCAAACATTCACTCTAAAACAGTAGATTGTTGTTTTTCGCAATATTTTTAGAAATTTGGCCTCTTTTAGTAACATTAACACTTTCTCTGAAGCAACTTTTATGCTCATTTCTTGTCCTTCAAGATTAATTCTGGGTTTTATTTTGTTTATTTGATGAAAATGAACAACAATACACACCATGGAAACATTTTTGTTTGATTTGTGTCGAGTGAGATTTTCACCTAGAACCCAAAGGGGGGGGTATTGGCACTTTTCATGGAAAAATGTAAAAAATTAAATTTTCTAAAAATGAAATAAATGCCTTTTAAACACCTCAAACATTCACTCTAAAACAGAAGATTGTTGTTTTTCGCAATATTTTTAGAAATTTGGGCTCTTTTAGTAAAATTAACACTTGCGCTGAAGCATCTTTTATTCTCATTTCATGTCTTTCAGGATTATTTCTGGGTTTTATTTTGTTTATTTGATGAAAATGAACAACAACACACACCTTGGATACATTTTTGTTTGATTTGTGTCGAGTGAAATTTTCACCTTGAACCCAAAGGGGGGGTATTGGCACTTTTCATGGAAAAATGAGAAAAATTAAATTTTCTAAAAATGAAATAAATGCCTTCTAAACACCTCAAACATTCACTCTAAAAACAGAAGATTATTGTTTTTCGTAATATTTTTAGAAATTTGGGCTCTTTTTGTAACATTAACACCTGGGCTGAAGTATCTTTAATGCTCATTTCTTGTCTTTCAAGATTAATTCTGGGTTTTATTTTGTTTATTTGATGAAAATGAACAACAATACACACCTTGGATACATTTTTGTTTGATTTGTGTCGTGTGAGATTTTCACCTAGAACCCAAAGGGGGGGCATTGGCTCCTTTCATGGAAAGATGTGACAAATTAAATTTTCTAAAAATGAAATAAATGCCTTCTAAACACTTCAAACATTCACTCTAAAACAGAAGATTGTTGTTTTTCGCAATATTTTTAGAAATTTGGGCTCTTTTAGTAACATTAACACTTGGGCTGAAGCATCTTTTATGATCTTTTATTGTCTTTCAGGATTCATTCTGGGTTTTATTTTGTTTATTTGATGAAAATGAACAACAATACACACGTTGGATACATTTTTGTTTGATTTGTGTCGAGTGAGATTTTCACCTAGAACCCAAAGGGGGGGGTATTGGCACTTTTCATGGAAAAATGAGAAAAATTAAATTTTCTAAAAATGAAATAAATGCCTTCTAAACACCTCAAACATTCACTCTTAAACAGAAGATTGTTGTTTTTCGCAATATTTTTAGAAATTTGGGCTCTTTTAGTAACATTAACACTTTCGCTGAAACAACTATTATGCTCGTTTCTTGTCTTTCAAGATTAATTCTGTGTTTTATTTTGTTTATTTGATGAAAATGAACAACAATAACCACCATGGAAACATTTTTGTTTGATTTGTGTCAAGTTAGATTTTCACCTAGAACCCAAAGGGGGGGTATTGGCACTTTTCATGGAAAAATGTGAAAAATTAAATTTTCTAAAAATGAAATAAATGCCTTCTAAACACCTCAAACATTCACTCTAAAAAAGAAGATTGTTGTTTTTCGCAATATTTTTAGAAATTTGGGCTTTTTTAGTAACATTAACACCTGGGCTGAAGCATCTTTTATGATCTTTTATTGTCTTTCAGGATTCATTCTGGGTTTTATTTTGTTTATTTGATGAAAATGAACAACAACACACACCTTGGATACATTTTTGTTTGATTTGTGTCGACTGAGATTTTCACCTAGAACCCAAAGGGGGGGCATTGGCTCTTTTCATGGAAAAATGTGAAAAATTAAATTTTCTAAAAATGAAATAAATGCCTTATAAACACCTCAAACATTCACTCTTAAACAGAAGATTGTTGTTTTTCGCAATATTTTTAGAAATTTGGGCTCTTTTGGCAACATTAACACTTGCACTGAAGCATCTTTTATGCTCATTTCCTGTCTTTCAGGATTAATTCTGTGTTTTATTTTGTTTATTTGATGAAAATGTACAACAATACACACCATGGAAACATTTTTGTTTGATTTGTGTCAAGTTAGATTTTCACCTAGAACCCAAAGGGGGGGTATTGGCACTTTTCATGGAAAAATTGAAAAATTAAATTTTCTAAAAATGAAAAAAATGCCTTCTAAACACCTCAAACATTCACTCTAAAACAGAAGAGTGTTGTTTTTCGCAATATTTTTAGAAATTTGGGCTTTTTTAGTAACATAAACACCTGGGCTGCAGCATCTTTTATGATCTTTTATTGTCTTTCAGGATTCATTCTGGGTTTTATTTTGTTTATTTGATGAAAATGAACAACAATACACACCTTGGATACATTTTTGTTTGATTTGGGTCGAGTGAGATTTTCACCTAGAACCCAAAGGGGGGTAATGGCACTTTTCATGGAAAAATATAAAAAATTAAATTTTCTAAAAATGAAATAAATGCCTTCTAAACACCTCAAACATTCACTCTAAAACAGAAGATTGTTGTTTTTAGCAATATTTATAGAAATTTGGGCTCTTTTAGTAACATTAACACTTTCTCTGAAGCAACTTTTATGCTCATTTCTTGTCCTTCAAGATTAATTCTGGGGTTTATTTGTTTATTTGATGAAAATGAACAACAATAATTACCATGGAAACATTTTTGTTTGATTTGTGTCGAGTGAGATTTTCACCTAGAACCCAAAGGGGGGGGTATTGGCCCTTTTCATGGAAAAATGTGAAAAATTAAATTTTCTAAAAATGAAATAAATGCCTTCTAAACACCTCAAACATTCACTCTAAAACAGAAGATTGTAGTTTTTCGCAATATTTTTAGAAATTTGGGCTCTTTTAGTAACATTAACACTTGGGCTGAAGCATCTTTTATGATCTTTTATTGTCTTTCAGGATTCATTCTGGGTTTAATTTTGTTTATTTGATGAAAATGAACAACAATACACACCTTGGATACATTTTTGTTTGATTTGTGTCGAGCGAGATTTTCACCTAGAACCCAAAGGGGGGGGTATTGGCACTTTTCATGGAAAATGTGAAAAATTAAATTTTCTAAAAATGAAATAAATGCCTTCTAAACACCTCAAACATTCACTCTAAAACAGAAGATTGTTGTTTTTCGGAATATTTTTAGAAATTTGGGCTCTAATAGTAACATTAACACTTTCGCTGAAGTAACTTTTATGCTCATTTCTTGTCTTTCAGGATACATTCTCGGTTTTATTTTGTTTATTTGATGAAAATGAACAAGAATACACACCTTGGATACTTTTTTGTTTGATTTTTGTCGAGTGAGATTTTCACCTAGAACCCAAAGGGGGGGGTATTGGCACTTTTCATGGAAAAATGTAAAAAATTAAATTTTCAAAAAAATGAAATAAATGCCTTCTAAACACCTCAAACATTCACTCTAAAACAGAAGATTGTTTTTTTTCGCAATATTTTTAGAAATTTGGGCTCTTTTAGTAACATTAACACTTTCTCTGATGCAACTTTTATCCTCATTTCTTGTCCTTCAAGATTAATTCTGGGTTTTATTTTGTTTATTTGATGGAAATGAACAACAATACACACCATGGAAACATTTTTGTTTGATTTGTGTCGAGTGAGATTTTCACCTAGAACCCAACGGGGGGGGTTTGGCACTTTTCATTGAAAAATGTGAAAAATTAAATTTTTTAAAAATGAAATAAATGCCTTCTAAACACCTCAAACATTCACTCTAAAACAGAAGATTGTTGTTTTTCGCAATATTTTTAGAAATTTGGGCTCTTTTAGTAACATTAACACCTGGGCTGAAGCATCTTTTATGATCATTTATTGTCTTTCAGGATACATTCTGGGTTTTATTTTGTTTATTTGATGAAAATGAACAAAAATACACACCTTGGATACATTTTTGTTTGATTTGTGTCGAGTGAGATTTTCACCTAGAACCCAAAGGGGGGGGTATTGGCACTTTTCATGGAAAAATGTGAAAAAATAAAATTTTCTAAAAATGAAATAAATGCCTTCTAAACACCTCAAACATTCACTCTAAAACAGTAGATTGTTGTTTTTCGCAATATTTTTAGAAATTTGGGCTCTTTTAGTAACATTAACACCTGGGCTGAAGCATCTTTTATGATCTTTTATTGTCTTTCAGGATTCATTCTGGGTTTTATTTTGTTTATTTGATGAAAATGAACAACAATTGGATACATTTTTGTTTGATTTGGGTCGAGTGAGATTTTCACCTAGAACCCAAAGGGGGGTAATGGCACTTTTCATGGAAAAATATAAAAAATTAAATTTTCTAAAAATGAAATAAATGCCTTCTAAACACCTCAAACATTCACTCTAAAACAGAAGATTGTTGTTTTTAGCAATATTTATAGAAATTTGGGCTCTTTTAGTAACATTAACACTTTCTCTGAAGCAACTTTTATGCTCATTTCTTGTCCTTCAAGATTAATTCTGGGGTTTATTTGTTTATTTGATGAAAATGAACAACAATAATTACCATGGAAACATTTTTGTTTGATTTGTGTCGAGTGAGATTTTCACCTAGAACCCAAAGGGGGGGGTATTGGCCCTTTTCATGGAAAAATGTGAAAAATTAAATTTTCTAAAAATGAAATAAATGCCTTCTAAACACCTCAAACATTCACTCTAAAACAGAAGATTGTAGTTTTTCGCAATATTTTTAGAAATTTGGGCTCTTTTAGTAACATTAACACTTGGGCTGAAGCATCTTTTATGATCTTTTATTGTCTTTCAGGATTCATTCTGGGTTTAATTTTGTTTATTTGATGAAAATGAACAACAATACACACCTTGGATACATTTTTGTTTGATTTGTGTCGAGCGAGATTTTCACCTAGAACCCAAAGGGGGGGGTATTGGCACTTTTCATGGAAAATGTGAAAAATTAAATTTTCTAAAAATGAAATAAATGCCTTCTAAACACCTCAAACATTCACTCTAAAACAGAAGATTGTTGTTTTTCGCAATATTTTTAGAAATTTGGGCTCTAATAGTAACATTAACACTTTCGCTGAAGTAACTTTTATGCTCATTTCTTGTCTTTCAGGATACATTCTCGGTTTTATTTTGTTTATTTGATAAAAATGAACAAGAATACACACCTTGGATACTTTTTTGTTTGATTTTTGTCGAGTGAGATTTTCACCTAGAACCCAAAGGGGGGGGTATTGGCACTTTTCATGGAAAAATGTAAAAAATTAAATTTTCAAAAAAATGAAATAAATGCCTTCTAAACACCTCAAACATTCACTCTAAAACAGAAGATTGTTTTTTTTCGCAATATTTTTAGAAATTTGGGCTCTTTTAGTAACATTAACACTTTCTCTGATGCAACTTTTATCCTCATTTCTTGTCCTTCAAGATTAATTCTGGGTTTTATTTTGTTTATTTGATGGAAATGAACAACAATACACACCATGGAAACATTTTTGTTTGATTTGTGTCGAGTGAGATTTTCACCTAGAACCCAACGGGGGGGGTTTGGCACTTTTCATTGAAAAATGTGAAAAATTAAATTTTTTAAAAATGAAATAAATGCCTTCTAAACACCTCAAACATTCACTCTAAAACAGAAGATTGTTGTTTTTCGCAATATTTTTAGAAATTTGGGCTCTTTTAGTAACATTAACACCTGGGCTGAAGCATCTTTTATGATCATTTATTGTCTTTCAGGATACATTCTGGGTTTTATTTTGTTTATTTGATGAAAATGAACAAAAATACACACCTTGGATACATTTTTGTTTGATTTGTGTCGAGTGAGATTTTCACCTAGAACCCAAAGGGGGGGGTATTGGCACTTTTCATGGAAAAATGTGAAAAAATAAAATTTTCTAAAAATGAAATAAATGCCTTCTAAACACCTCAAACATTCACTCTAAAACAGTAGATTGTTGTTTTTCGCAATATTTTTAGAAATTTGGGCTCTTTTAGTAACATTAACACTTTCTCTGAATCAACTTTTATGCTCATTTCTTGTCCTTCAAGATTAATTCTGGGTTTTATTTTGTTTATTTGATGAAAATGAACAACAATACACACCATGGAAACATTTTTGTTTGATTTGTGTCGAGTGAGATTTTCACTTAGAACCCAAAGGGGGGGGGTATTGGCACTTTTCATGGAAAAATGTGAAAAATTAAATTTTCTAAAAATGTAATAAATGCCTTCTAAACACCTCAAACATTCACTCTAAAAACAGAAGATTGTTGTTTTTCGTAATATTTTTAGAAATTTGGGCTCTTTTAGTAACATTAACACCTGGGCTGAAGTATCTTAATGCTCATTTCTTGTCTTTCAAGATTAATTCTGGGTTTTATTTTGTTTATTTGATGAAAATGAACAACAATACACACCTTGGATACATTTTTGTTTGATTTGTTTCGTGTGAGATTTTCACGTAGAACCCAAAGGGGGGGGGGTATTGGCACTTTTCATGGAAAAATGTGAAAAATTAAATTTCTTAAAATGAAATAAATGCCTTCTAAACACCTCAAACATTCACTCTAAAACAGAAGATTGTTTGTTTTTCGCAATATTTTTAGAACTTTTGGCTCTTTTAGTAACATTAACACCTGGGCTAAAGCATCTTTTATGATCATTTATTGTCTTTCAGGATACATTATGGGTTTAATTTTGTTTATTTGATGAAAATGAACAACAGTACACACCTTGGATACATTTTTGTTTTGATTTGTGTCGACTGAGATTTTCACCTAGAACCCAAAGGGGGGGGCATTGGCTCCTTTCATGGAAAAATGTGAAAAATTAAATTTTCTAAAAATGAAATAAATGCCTAATAAACACCTCAAACATTCACTCTAAAACAGAAGATTGTTGTTTTTCGCAATATTTATAGAAATTTGGGCTCTTTTAGTAACATTAACACTTGCGCTGAAGCATCTTTTATGCTCATTTCCTGTCTTTCAGGATTAATTCTGTGTTTTATTTTGTTTATTTGATGAAAATGTACAAAATACACACCATGGAAACATTTTTGTTTGATTTGTGTCAAGTTAGATTTTCACCTAGAACCCAAAGGGGGGGTATTGGCACTTTTCATGGAAAAATTGAAAAATTAAATTTTCCAAAAATGAAATAAATGCCTTCTAAACACCTCAAACATTCACTCTAAAACAGAAGATTGTTGTTTTTCTCAATATTTTTAGAAATTTGGTCTTTTTTAGTAACATTAACACCTGGGCTCCAGGCTCTTTTATGATCTTTTATTATCTTTCAGGATTCATTCTGGTTTTAATTTGTTTATTTGATGAAAATGAACAACAATACACACCTTGGATACATTTTTGTTTGATTTGGGTCGAGTGAGATTTTCACCTAGAACCCAAAGGGGGGGGGGTATTGGCTCTTTTCATGGAAAAATATAAAAAATTAAATTTTCTAAAAATGAAATAAATGCCTTCTAAACACCTCAAACATTCACTCTAAAACAGTAGATTGTTGTTTTTCGCAATATTTTTAGAAATTTGGGCTCTTTTAGTAACATTAACACTTTCTCTGAAGCAACTTTTATGCTCATTTCTTGTCCTTCAAGATTAATTCTGGGTTTTATTTGTTTATTTGATGAAAATGAACAACAATACACACCATGGATACATTTTTGTTTGATTTGTGTCGAGTGGGACTTTCACCTAGAACCCAAAGGGGGGGGGGTATTTGCCCTTTTCATGGAAAAATGTGAAAAATTAAATTTTCTAAAAATGAAATAAATGCCTTCTAAACACCTCAAACATTCACTCTAAAACAGAAGATTGTTGTTTTTCGCAATATTTTTAGAAATTTGGGCTCTTTAGTAACATTAACACTTGGGCTGAAGCATCTTTTATGATCTTTTATTGTCTTTCAGGATTCATTCTGGGTTTTATTTTGTTTATTTGATGAAAATGAACAACAATACACACCTTGGATACATTTTTGTTTGATTTGTGTCGAGTGAGATTTTCACCTAGAACCCAAAGGGGGGGGTATTGGCACTTTTCATGGAAAAATGTGAAAAATTAAATTTTCTAAAAATGAAATAAATGCCTTCTAAACACCTCAATCATTCACTCTAAAACAGTAGATTTTTGTTTTTCGCAATATTTTTAGAAATTTGGCCTCTTTTAGTAACATTAACACTTTCTCTGAAGCAACTTTTATGCTCATTTCTTGTCCTTCAAGATTAATTCTGGGTTTTATTTTGTTTATTTGATGAAAATGAACAACAATACACACCATGGAAACATTTTTGTTTGATTTGTGTCGAGTGAGATTTTCACCTAGAACCCAAAGGGGGGGGTATTGGCACTTTTCATGGAAAAATGTAAAAAATTAATTTTCTAAAAATGAAATAAATGCCTTTTAAACACCTCAAACATTCACTCTAAAACAGAAGGTTGTTGTTTTTCGCAATATTTTTAGAAATTTGGGCTCTTTTAGTAAAATAAACACTTGCGCTGAAGCATCTTTTATTCTCATTTCATGTCTTTCAGGATTATTTCTGGGTTTTATTTTGTTTATTTGATGAAAATGAACAACAATACACACCATGGAAACATTTTTGTTTGATTTGTGTCGAGTGAGATTTTCACCTAGAACCCAAAGGGGGGGGTATTGGCACTTTTCATGGAAAAATGTGAAAAATTAAATTTTCTAAAAATGAAATAAATGCCTTCTAAACACCTCAAAAATTCACTCTAAAACAGAAGATTGTTGTTTTTCGCAATATTTTTAGAAATTTGGTTTCTTTTAGTAACATTAACACTTTCGCTGAAGCAACTTTTATGCTCATTTCTTGTCTTTCAGGATACATTCTGGGTTTTATTTTGTTTATTTGATGAAAATGAACAACAACACACACCTTGGATACATTTTTGTTTGATTTGTGTCGAGTGAAATTTTCCCCTTGAACCCAAAGGGGGGGGGGTATTGGCACTTTTCATGGAAAAATGAGAAAAATTAAATTTTCTAAAAATGAAATAAATGCCTTCTAAACACCTCAAACATTCACTCTAAAAACAGAAGATTGTTGTTTTTCGTAATATTTTTAGAAATTTGGGCTCTTTTAGTAACATTAACACTTGGGCTGAAGCATCTTTTATGATCTTTTATTGTCTTTCAGGATTCATTCTGGGTTTTATTTTGTTTATTTGATGAAAATGAACAACAATACACACGTTGGATACATTTTTGTTTGATTTGTGTCGAGTGAGATTTTCACCTAGAACCCAAAGGGGGGGGGTATTGGCACTTTTCATGGAAAAATGAGAAAAATTAAATTTTCTAAAAATGAAATAAATGCCTTCTAAACACCTGAAAACATTCACTCTTAAACAGAAGATTTTTGTTTTTCGCAATATTTTTAGAAATTTGGGCTCTTTTAGTAACATTAACACTTTCGCTGAAACAACTATTATGCTCGTTTCTTGTCTTTCAAGATTAATTCTGTGTTTTATTTTGTTTATTTGATGAAAATGAACAACAATAACCACCATGGAAACATTTTTGTTTGATTTGTGTCAAGTTAGATTTTCACCTAGAACCCAAAGGGGGGGTATTGGAACTTTTCATGGAAAAATGTGAAAAATTAAATTTTCTAAAAATGAAATAAATGCCTTCTGAACACCTCAAACATTCACTCTAAAAAAGAAGATTGTTGTTTTTCGCAATATTTTTAGAAATTTGGGCTTTTTTAGTAACATTAACACCTGGGCTGAAGCATCTTTTATGATCTTTTATTGTCTTTCAGGATTCATTCTGGGTTTTATTTTGTTTATTTGATGAAAATGAACAACAACACACACCTTGGATACATTTTTGTTTGATTTGTGTCGACTGAGATTTTCACCTAGAACCCAAAGGGGGCATTGGCTCTTTTCATGGAAAAATGTGAAAAATTAAATTTTCTAAAAATGAAATAAATGCCTTATAAACACCTCAAACATTCACTCTTAAACAGAAGATTGTTGTTTTTCGCAATATTTTTAGAAATTTGGGCTCTTTTGGTAACATTAACACTTGCACTGAAGCATCTTTTATGCTCATTTCCTGTCTTTCAGATTAATTCTGTGTTTTATTTTGTTTATTTGATGAAAATGTACAACAATACACACCATGGAAACATTTTTGTTTGATTTGTGTCAAGTTAGATTTTCACCTAGAACCCAAAGGGGGGGGTATTGGCACTTTTCATGGAAAAATTGAAAAATTAAATTTTCTAAAAATGAAAAAAATGCCTTCCAAACACCTCAAACATTCACTCTAAAACAGAAGAGTGTTGTTTTTCGCAATATTTTTAGAAATTTGGGCTTTTTTAGTAACATAAACACCTGGGCTGCAGCATCTTTTATGATCTTTTATTGTCTTTCAGGATTCATTCTGGGTTTTATTTTGTTTATTTGATGAAAATGAACAACAATACACACCTTGGATACATTTTTGTTTGATTTGGGTCGAGTGAGATTTTCAACCTAGAACCCAAAGGGGGGTAATGGCACTTTTCATGGAAAAATAT
>NW_027287297.1:0-82235 GCF_022747635.1 Hetaerina americana | reverse complement strand
AATTTGGCCTTTTTTAGTAACATTAACACCAGGGCTGAAGCATCTTTTATGATCTTTTATTGTCTTTCAGGAATCATTCTGGGTTTTATTTTGTTTATTTGATGAAAATGAACAACAATACACACCATGGAAACATTTTTGTTTGATTTGTGTCGAGTGAGATTTTCACCTAGAACCCAAAGGGGGGGGTATTGGCACTTTTCATGGAAAAATGTGAAAAATTAAATTTTCTAAAAATGAAATAAATACCTTCCAAACACCTCAAACATTCACTCTAAAACAGAAGATTGTTGTTTTTCGCAATATTTTTAGAAATTTGGGCTCTTTTAGTAACATTAACACTTGGGCTGAAGCATCTTTTATGATCTTTTATTGTCTTTCAGGATTCATTCTGGGTTTTATTTTGTTTATTTGATGAAAATGAACAACAATACACACCATGGAAACATTTTTGATTGATTTGTGTCGAGTGAGATTTTCACCAAGAACCCAAGGGTAGGTATTGGCACTTTTCATGGAACAACTCGAAAAATTAAATTTTCTAAAAATGAAATAAATACCTTCTAAACACCTCAAACATTCACTCTAAAACATAAGATTGTTGTTTTTCGCAATATTTTTAGAAATTTGGGCTCTTTTAGTAACATTAACACCTGGGCTGAAGCATCTTTTATGATCTTTTATTGTCTTTCAGGATTTATTCTGGGTTTTATTTGTTTATTTGATGAAAATGAACAACAATACACACCATGGAAACATTTTTGATTGATTTGTGTCGAGTGAGATATTCACCTAGAACCCAAAGGGGGGGGTATTGGCACTTTTCATGGAAAAATGTAAAAAAATAAATTTTCTAAAAATGAAATAAATGCCTTCTAAACACCTCAAACATTCACTCTAAAACAGAAGATTGTTGTTTTTCGCAATATTTTTAGATATTTGGGCACTTTTAGTAACATTAACACCTGGGCTGAAGCATCTTTTATGATCATTTATTGTCTTTCAGGATACATTCTGGGTTTTTTTTTGTTTATTTGATGAAAATGAAAAACAATACACACTTTGGATACATTTTTGATTGATTTGTGTCGAGTGAGATTTTCACCTAGAACGCAAAGGGGGGGGGTATTGGCACTTTTCATGGAAAAATGTGAAAAATTAAATTTTCTAAAAATGAAATAAATGCCTTCTAAACACCTCAAACATTCACTCTAAAATAGAAGATTGTTGTTTTTCGCAATATTTTTAGAAATTTGGCCTTTTTTAGTAACATTAACACCTGGGCTGAAGCATCTTTTATGATCTTTTATTGTCTTTCAGGAATCATTCTGGGTTTTATTTTGTTTATTTGATGAAAATGAACAACAATACACACCTTGGATACATTTTTGTTTGATATGTATCGAGTGAGATTTTCACTTAGAACCCAAAGGGGGGGGTATTGGCACTTTTCATGGAAAAATGTGAAAAATAAAATTTTCTAAAAATGAATGAAATGACTTCTAAACACCTCAAACATTCACTCTAAAACAGAAGATTTTTGTTTTTCGCAATATTTTTAGAAATTTGGGCTCTTTTAGTAACATTAACACCTGGGCTGAAGCATCTTTTATGATCATTTATTGTCTTTCAGGATACATTCTTGGTTTTATTTTGTTTATTTGATGAAAATGAAAACCAATACACACCTTGGATACATTTTGTTTGATTTGTGTCGAGTGAGATTTTCACCAAGAACCCAAAGGGGGGGGTATTGGGACTTTTCATGGAAAAATGTAAAAAATTAAATTTTCTAAAAATGAAATAAATGCCTTCTAAACACCTCAAACATTCACTCTAAAACAGAAGATTGTTGTTTTTCGCAATATTTTTAGAAATTTGGGCTCTTTTAGTAACATTAACACCTGGGCTAAGCATCTTTAATGATCTTTTATTGTCTTTCAGGATTCATTCTGGGTTTTATTTTGTTTATTTGATGAAAATGAACAACAATACACACCTTGGATACATTTTTGTTTGATTTGTAACGAGTGAGATTTTCACATTGAACCCAAAGGGGGGGGTATTGGCACTTTTCATGGAAAAATGAGAAAAATTAAATTTTCTAAAAATGAAATAAATGCCTTCTAAACACCTCAAACATTCACTCTAAAACAGAAGATTGTTGTTTTTCGCAATATTTTTAGAAATTTGGGCTCTTTTAGTGACATTAACACTTTCGCTGAAACAACTTTTATGCTCTTTTCTTGTTTTTCAAGATTAATTCTGGGTTTTATTTTGTTTATTTGGTGAAAATGAACAACAATACACACCATGGAAACATTTTTGTTTGATTTGTGTCGAGTGAGATTTTTACCTAGAACCCAAAGGGGGGGGTATTGGCACTTTTCATGGAAAAATGTGAAAAATTAAATTTTCTAAAAATGAAATAAATACCTTCTAAACACCTCAAACATTCACTCTAAAACAGAAGATTGTTGTTTTTCGCAATATTTTTAGAAATTTGGGCTCTTTTAGTAACATTAACACTTGGGCTGAAGCATCTTTTATGATCTTTTATTGTCTTTCAGGATTCATTCTGGGTTTTATTTTGTTTATTTGATGAAAATGAACAACAATACACACCATGGAAACATTTTTGATTGATTTGTGTCGAGTGAGATTTTCACCAAGAACCCAAGGGTAGGTATTGGCACTTTTCATGGAACAACTCGAAAAATTAAATTTTCTAAAAATGAAATAAATACCTTCTAAACACCTCAAACATTCACTCTAAAACATAAGATTGTTGTTTTTCGCAATATTTTTAGAAATTTGGGCTCTTTTAGTAACATTAACACCTGGGCTGAAGCATCTTTTATGATCTTTTATTGTCTTTCAGGATTTATTCTGGGTTTTATTTGTTTATTTGATGAAAATGAACAACAATACACACCATGGAAACATTTTTGATTGATTTGTGTCGAGTGAGATATTCACCTAGAACCCAAAGGGGGGGGTATTGGCACTTTTCATGGAAAAATGTAAAAAAATAAATTTTCTAAAAATGAAATAAATGCCTTCTAAACACCTCAAACATTCACTCTAAAACAGAAGATTGTTGTTTTTCGCAATATTTTTAGATATTTGGGCACTTTTAGTAACATTAACACCTGGGCTGAAGCATCTTTTATGATCATTTATTGTCTTTCAGGATACATTCTGGGTTTTTTTTTTTTATTTGATGAAAATGAAAAACAATACACACTTTGGATACATTTTTGATTGATTTGTGTCGAGTGAGATTTTCACCTAGAACCCAAAGGGGGGGGTATTGGCACTTTTCATGGAAAAATGTGAAAAATTAAATTTTCTAAAAATGAAATAAATGCCTTCTAAACACCTCAAACATTCACTCTAAAATAGAAGATTGTTGTTTTTCGCAATATTTTTAGAAATTTGGCCTTTTTTAGTAACATTAACACCAGGGCTGAAGCATCTTTTATGATCTTTTATTGTCTTTCAGGAATCATTCTGGGTTTTATTTTGTTTATTTGATGAAAATGAACAACAATACACACCATGGAAACATTTTTGTTTGATTTGTGTCGAGTGAGATTTTCACCTAGAACCCAAAGGGGGGGGTATTGGCACTTTTCATGGAAAAATGTGAAAAATTAAATTTTCTAAAAATGAAATAAATACCTTCCAAACACCTCAAACATTCACTCTAAAACAGAAGATTGTTGTTTTTCGCAATATTTTTAGAAATTTGGGCTCTTTTAGTAACATTAACACTTGGGCTGAAGCATCTTTTATGATCTTTTATTGTCTTTCAGGATTCATTCTGGGTTTTATTTTGTTTATTTGATGAAAATGAACAACAATACACACCATGGAAACATTTTTGATTGATTTGTGTCGAGTGAGATTTTCACCAAGAACCCAAGGGTAGGTATTGGCACTTTTCATGGAACAACTCGAAAAATTAAATTTTCTAAAAATGAAATAAATACCTTCTAAACACCTCAAACATTCACTCTAAAACATAAGATTGTTGTTTTTCGCAATATTTTTAGAAATTTGGGCTCTTTTAGTAACATTAACACCTGGGCTGAAGCATCTTTTATGATCTTTTATTGTCTTTCAGGATTTATTCTGGGTTTTATTTGTTTATTTGATGAAAATGAACAACAATACACACCATGGAAACATTTTTGATTGATTTGTGTCGAGTGAGATATTCACCTAGAACCCAAAGGGGGGGGGTATTGGCACTTTTCATGGAAAAATGTAAAAAAATAAATTTTCTAAAAATGAAATAAATGCCTTCTAAACACCTCAAACATTCACTCTAAAACAGAAGATTGTTGTTTTTCGCAATATTTTTAGATATTTGGGCACTTTTAGTAACATTAACACCTGGGCTGAAGCATCTTTTATGATCATTTATTGTCTTTCAGGATACATTCTGGGTTTTTTTTTGTTTATTTGATGAAAATGAAAAACAATACACACTTTGGATACATTTTTGATTGATTTGTGTCGAGTGAGATTTTCACCTAGAACGCAAAGGGGGGGGTATTGGCACTTTTCATGGAAAAATGTGAAAAATTAAATTTTCTAAAAATGAAATAAATGCCTTCTAAACACCTCAAACATTCACTCTAAAATAGAAGATTGTTGTTTTTCGCAATATTTTTAGAAATTTGGCCTTTTTTAGTAACATTAACACCTGGGCTGAAGCATCTTTTATGATCTTTTATTGTCTTTCAGGAATCATTCTGGGTTTTATTTTGTTTATTTGATGAAAATGAACAACAATACACACCTTGGATACATTTTTGTTTGATATGTATCGAGTGAGATTTTCACTTAGAACCCAAAGGGGGGGGTATTGGCACTTTTCATGGAAAAATGTGAAAAATAAAATTTTCTAAAAATGAATGAAATGACTTCTAAACACCTCAAACATTCACTCTAAAACAGAAGATTTTTGTTTTTCGCAATATTTTTAGAAATTTGGGCTCTTTTAGTAACATTAACACCTGGGCTGAAGCATCTTTTATGATCATTTATTGTCTTTCAGGATACATTCTTGGTTTTATTTTGTTTATTTGATGAAAACGAACAACAATACACCTTGGATACATTTTTGTTTGATTTTTGTCGAATGAGATTTTCACCTAGAACCCAAGGGGGGGTATTGGCACTTTTCAAGGAAAAATGTGAAAAATTAAATTTTCTAAAAATGAAATAAATGCCTTCCAAACACCTCAAACTATTCACTCTAAAACAGAAGATTGTTGTTTTTCGCAATATTTTTAGAAATTTGGGCTCTTTTAGTAACATTAACACTTGCGCTGAAGCATCTTTTATGCTCATTTCTTGTCTTTCAGGATTAATTCTGGGTTTTATTTTGTTTATTTGATGAAAATAAACAACAATACACACCATGGAAACATTTTTGTTTGATTTGTGTCGAGTGAGATTTTCACCTAGAACCCAAAGGGGGGTATTGGCACTTTTCAAGGAAAAATGTGAAAAATTAAATTTTCTAAAAATGAAATAAATGCCTTCCAAACACCTCAAACTATTCACTCTAAAACAGAAGATTGTTGTTTTTCGCAATATTTTTAGAAATTTGGGCTCTTTTAGTAACATTAACACCTGGGCTGAAGCATCTTTTATGATCATTTATTGTCTTTCAGGATTAATTCTGGGTTTTATTTTGTTTATTTGATGAAAATGAAAACCAATACACACCTTGGATACATTTTGTTTGATTTGTGTCGAGTGAGATTTTCACCAAGAACCCAAAGGGGGGGGTATTGGCACTTTTCATGGAAAAATGTAAAAAATTAAATTTTCTAAAAATGAAATAAATGCCTTCTAAACACCTCAAACATTCACTCTAAAACAGAAGATTGTTGTTTTTCGCAATATTTTTAGAAATTTGGGCTCTTTTAGTAACATTAACACCTGGGCTAAGCATCTTTAATGATCTTTTATTGTCTTTCAGGATTCATTCTGGGTTTTATTTTGTTTATTTGATGAAAATGAACAACAATACACACCTTGGATACATTTTTGTTTGATTTGTAACGAGTGAGATTTTCACCTTGAACCCAAAGGGGGGGGTATTGGCACTTTTCATGGAAAAATGAGAAAAATTAAATTTTCTAAAAATGAAATAAATGCCTTCTAAACACCTCAAACATTCACTCTAAAACAGAAGATTGTTGTTTTTCGCAATATTTTTAGAAATTTGGGCTCTTTTAGTGACATTAACACTTTCGCTGAAACAACTTTTATGCTCTTTTCTTGTTTTTCAAGATTAATTCTGGGTTTTATTTTGTTTATTTGGTGAAAATGAACAACAATACACACCATGGAAACATTTTTGTTTGATTTGTGTCGAGTGAGATTTTTACCTAGAACCCAAAGGGGGGGGTATTGGCACTTTTCATGGAAAAATGTGAAAAATTAAATTTTCTAAAAATGAAATAAATACCTTCTAAACACCTCAAACATTCACTCTAAAACAGTAGATTGTTGTTTTTCGCAATATTTTTAGAAATTTGGGCTCTTTTAGTAACATTAACACCTGGGCTGAAGCATCTTTTATGATCATTTATTGTCTTTCAGGATTAATTCTGGGTTTTATTTTGTTTATTTGATGAAAATGAAAACCAATACACACCTTGGATACATTTTTGATTGATTTGTGTCGAGTGAGATTTTCACCTAGAACCCAAAGGGGGGGGTATTGGCACTTTTCATGGAAAAATGTGAAAAATTAAATTTTCTAAAAATGAAATAAATGCCTTCTAAACACCTCAAACATTCACTCTAAAATAGAAGATTGTTGTTTTTCGCAATATTTTTAGAAATTTGGCCTTTTTTAGTAACATTAACACCAGGGCTGAAGCATCTTTTATGATCTTTTATTGTCTTTCAGGAATCATTCTGGGTTTTATTTTGTTTATTTGATGAAAATGAACAACAATACACACCATGGAAACATTTTTGTTTGATTTGTGTCGAGTGAGATTTTCACCTAGAACCCAAAGGGGGGGGTATTGGCACTTTTCATGGAAAAATGTGAAAAATTAAATTTTCTAAAAATGAAATAAATACCTTCCAAACACCTCAAACATTCACTCTAAAACAGAAGATTGTTGTTTTTCGCAATATTTTTAGAAATTTGGGCTCTTTTAGTAACATTAACACTTGGGCTGAAGCATCTTTTATGATCTTTTATTGTCTTTCAGGATTCATTCTGGGTTTTATTTTGTTTATTTGATGAAAATGAACAACAATACACACCATGGAAACATTTTTGATTGATTTGTGTCGAGTGAGATTTTCACCAAGAACCCAAGGGTAGGTATTGGCACTTTTCATGGAACAACTCGAAAAATTAAATTTTCTAAAAATGAAATAAATACCTTCTAAACACCTCAAACATTCACTCTAAAACATAAGATTGTTGTTTTTCGCAATATTTTTAGAAATTTGGGCTCTTTTAGTAACATTAACACCTGGGCTGAAGCATCTTTTATGATCTTTTATTGTCTTTCAGGATTTATTCTGGGTTTTATTTGTTTATTTGATGAAAATGAACAACAATACACACCATGGAAACATTTTTGATTGATTTGTGTCGAGTGAGATATTCACCTAGAACCCAAAGGGGGGGGTATTGGCACTTTTCATGGAAAAATGTAAAAAAATAAATTTTCTAAAAATGAAATAAATGCCTTCTAAACACCTCAAACATTCACTCTAAAACAGAAGATTGTTGTTTTTCGCAATATTTTTAGATATTTGGGCACTTTTAGTAACATTAACACCTGGGCTGAAGCATCTTTTATGATCATTTATTGTCTTTCAGGATACATTCTGGGTTTTTTTTTGTTTATTTGATGAAAATGAAAAACAATACACACTTTGGATACATTTTTGATTGATTTGTGTCGAGTGAGATTTTCACCTAGAACGCAAAGGGGGGGGTATTGGCACTTTTCATGGAAAAATGTGAAAAATTAAATTTTCTAAAAATGAAATAAATGCCTTCTAAACACCTCAAACATTCACTCTAAAATAGAAGATTGTTGTTTTTCGCAATATTTTTAGAAATTTGGCCTTTTTTAGTAACATTAACACCTGGGCTGAAGCATCTTTTATGATCTTTTATTGTCTTTCAGGAATCATTCTGGGTTTTATTTTGTTTATTTGATGAAAATGAACAACAATACACACCTTGGATACATTTTTGTTTGATATGTATCGAGTGAGATTTTCACTTAGAACCCAAAGGGGGGGGTATTGGCACTTTTCATGGAAAAATGTGAAAAATAAAATTTTCTAAAAATGAATGAAATGACTTCTAAACACCTCAAACATTCACTCTAAAACAGAAGATTTTTGTTTTTCGCAATATTTTTAGAAATTTGGGCTCTTTTAGTAACATTAACACCTGGGCTGAAGCATCTTTTATGATCATTTATTGTCTTTCAGGATACATTCTTGGTTTTATTTTGTTTATTTGATGAAAACGAACAACAATACACACCTTGGATACATTTTTGTTTGATTTTTGTCGAATGAGATTTTCACCTAGAACCCAAGGGGGGGTATTGGCAGTTTTCATGGAAAAATGTAAAAAATTAAATTTTCTAAAAATGAAATAAATGCCTTCTAAACACCTCAAACATTCACTCTAAAACAGAAGATTGTTGTTTTTCGCAATATTTTTAGAAATTTGGGCTCTTTTAGTAACATTAACACTTGCGCTGAAGCATCTTTTATGCTCATTTCTTGTCTTTCAGGATTAATTCTGGGTTTTATTTTGTTTATTTGATGAAAATAAACAACAATACACACCATGGAAACATTTTTGTTTGATTTGTGTCGAGTGAGATTTTCACCTAGAACCCAAAGGGGGGTATTGGCACTTTTCAAGGAAAAATGTGAAAAATTAAATTTTCTAAAAATGAAATAAATGCCTTCCAAACACCTCAAACTATTCACTCTAAAACAGAAGATTGTTGTTTTTCGCAATATTTTTAGAAATTTGGGCTCTTTTAGTAACATTAACACCTGGGCTGAAGCATCTTTTATGATCATTTATTGTCTTTCAGGATTAATTCTGGGTTTTATTTTGTTTATTTGATGAAAATGAAAACCAATACACACCTTGGATACATTTTGTTTGATTTGTGTCGAGTGAGATTTTCACCAAGAACCCAAAGGGATGGGTATTGGCACTTTTCATGGAAAAATGTAAAAAATTAAATTTTCTAAAAATGAAATAAATGCCTTCTAAACACCTCAAACATTCACTCTAAAACAGAAGATTGTTGTTTTTCGCAATATTTTTAGAAATTTGGGCTCTTTTAGTAACATTAACACCTGGGCTAAGCATCTTTAATGATCTTTTATTGTCTTTCAGGATTCATTCTGGGTTTTATTTTGTTTATTTGATGAAAATGAACAACAATACACACCTTGGATACATTTTTGTTTGATTTGTAACGAGTGAGATTTTCACCTTGAACCCAAAGGGGGGGGTATTGGCACTTTTCATGGAAAAATGAGAAAAATTAAATTTTCTAAAAATGAAATAAATGCCTTCTAAACACCTCAAACATTCACTCTAAAACAGAAGATTGTTGTTTTTCGCAATATTTTTAGAAATTTGGGCTCTTTTAGTGACATTAACACTTTCGCTGAAACAACTTTTATGCTCTTTTCTTGTTTTTCAAGATTAATTCTGGGTTTTATTTTGTTTATTTGGTGAAAATGAACAACAATACACACCATGGAAACATTTTTGTTTGATTTGTTTCGAGTGAGATTTTTACCTAGAACCCAAAGGGGGGGGTATTGGCACTTTTCATGGAAAAATGTGAAAAATTAAATTTTCTAAAAATGAAATAAATACCTTCTAAACACCTCAAACATTCACTCTAAAACAGTAGATTGTTGTTTTTCGCAATATTTTTAGAAATTTGGGCTCTTTTAGTAACATTTACAATTTCGCTGAAGCAACTTTTATGCTCTTTTCTTGTCTTTCAAGATTAATTCTGGGTTTTATTTTGTTAATTTGATGAAAATGAACAACAATACACACCATGGAAACATTTTTGTTTGATTTGTGTCGAGTGAGATTTTCACCTAGAACCCAAAGGGGGGGGGGTATTGGCACTTTTCATGGAAAAATATGAAAAATTAAATTTTCTAAAAATGAAATAAATACCTTCTAAACACCTAAAACATTCACTCTAAAACAGAAGATTGTTGTTTTTCGCAATATTTTTAGAAATTTGGGCTCTTTTAGTAACATTAACACTTGCGCTGAAGCATCTTTTATGCTCATTTCTTGTCTTTCAGGATTAATTCTGGGTTTTATTTTGTTTATTTGATGAAAATGAACAACAATACACACCATGGAAACATTTTTGATTGATTTGTGTCGAGTGAGATTTTCACCAAGAACCCAAGGGGGGGTATTGGCACTTTTCATGGAACAACGTGAAAAATTAAATTTTCTAAAAATGAAATAAATACCTTCTAAACACCTCAAACATTCACTCTAAAACATAAGATTGTTGTTTTTCGCAATATTTTTAGAAATTTGGGCTCTTTTAGTAACATTAACACCTGGGCTGAAGCATCTTTTATGATCTTTTATTGTCTTTCAGGATTTATTCAGGGTTTTATTTGTTTATTTGATGAAAATGAACAACAATACACACCATGGAAACATTTTTGATTGATTTGTGTCGAGTGAGATATTCACCTAGAACCCAAAGGGGGGGGTTTTGGCACTTTTCATGGAAAAATGTAAAATAATAAATTTTCTAAAAATGAAATAAATGCCTTCTAAACACCTCAAACATTCACTCTAAAACAGAAGATTGTTGTTTTCGCAATATTTTTAGAAATTTGGGCTCTTTTAGTAACATTAACACCTGGGCTAAGCATCTTTTATGATCTTTTATTGTCTTTCAGGATTCATTCTGGGTTTTATTTTGTTTATTTGATGAAAATGAACAACAATACACACCTTGGATACATTTTTGTTTGATTTGTAACGAGTGAGATTTTCACCTTGAACCCAAAGGGGGGGGTATTGGCACTTTTCATGGAAAAATGAGAAAAATTAAATTTTCTAAAAATGAAATAAATGCCTTCTAAACACCTCAAACATTCACTCTAAAATAGAAGATTGTTGTTTTTCGCAATATTTTTAGAAATTTTGGCTCTTTTAGTAACATTAACACTTTCGCTGAAGCATCTTTTATGCTCCTTTCATGTCTTTCAGGAATCATTCTGGGTTTTATTTTGTTTATTTGATGAAAATGAACAACAATACACACCTTGGATACATTTTTGTTTGATTTATCGAGTGAGATTTTCACTTAGAACCCAAAGGGGGGGGTATTGGCACTTTTCATGGAAAAATGTGAAAAATAAAATTTTCTAAAAATGAATGAAATGACTTCTAAACACCTCATTCATTCACTCTTAAACAGAAGATTTTTGTTTTTCGCAATATTTTTAGAAATTTGGGCTCTTTTAGTAACATTAACACCTGGGCTGAAGCATCTTTTATGATCATTTATTGTCTTTCAGGATACATTCTGGGTTTTATTTTGTTTATTTGATGAAAATGAACAACAATACACACCTTGGATACATTTTTGTTTGTTTGTATTGGCACTTTTCATGGAAAAATGTAAAAAATTAAATTTTCTAAAAATGAAATAAATGCCTTCTAAACACCTCAAACATACACTCTAAAACAGAAGATTGTTGTTTTTCGCAATATTTTTAGAAATTTGGGCTCTTTTAGTAACATTAACACCTGGGCTGAAGCATCTTTTATGATCATTTATTGTCTTTCAGGATACATTCTGGGTTTTATTTTGTTTATTTTAATGAAAACGAACAACAATACACACCTTGGATACATTTTTGTTTGATTTTTGTCGAATGAGATTTTCACCTAGAACCCCAAGGGGGGGGTATTGGCACTTTTCATGGAAAAATGTAAAAAATTAAATTTTCTAAAAATGAAATAAATGCCTTCTAAACACCTCAAACATTCACTCTAAAACAGAAGATTGTTGTTTTTCGCAATATTTTGCAGAAATTTGGGCTCTTTTAGTAACATTAACACTTGCGCTGAAGCATCTTTTATGCTCATTTCTTGTCTTTCAGGATTAATTCTGGGTTTTATTTTGTTTATTTGATGAAAATAAACAACAATACACACCATGGAAACATTTTTGTTTGATTTGTGTCGAGTGAGATTTTCACCTAGAACCCAAAGGGGGGTATTGGCACTTTTCAAGGAAAAATGTGAAAAATTAAATTTTCTAAAAATGAAATAAATGCCTTCCAAACACCTCAAACCCTTCACTCTAAAACAGAAGATTGTTGTTTTTCGCAATATTTTTAGAAATTTGGGCTCTTTTAGTAACATTAACACCTGGGCTGAAGCATCTTTTATGATCATTTATTGTCTTTCAGGATTAATTCTGGGTTTTATTTTGTTTATTTGATGAAAATGAAAACCAATACACACCTTGGATACATTTTGTTTGATTTGTGTCGAGTGAGATTTTCACCAAGAACCCAAAGGGGGGGGGTATTGGCACTTTTCATGGAAAAATGAGAAAAATTAAATTTTCTAAAAATGAAATAAATGCCTTCTAAACACCTCAAACATTCACTCTAAAACAGAAGATTGTTGTTTTTCGCAATATTTTTAGAAATTTGGGCTCTTTTAGTGACATTAACACTTTCGCTGAAACAACTTTTATGCTCTTTTCTTGTTTTTCAAGATTAATTCTGGGTTTTATTTTGTTTATTTGGTGAAAATGAACAACAATACACACCATGGAAACATTTTTGTTTGATTTGTGTCGAGTGAGATTTTTACCTAGAACCCAAAGGGGGGGGTATTGGCACTTTTCATGGAAAAATGTGAAAAATTAAATTTTCTAAAAATGAAATAAATACCTTCTAAACACCTCAAACATTCACTCTAAAACAGTAGATTGTTGTTTTTCGCAATATTTTTAGAAATTTGGGCTCTTTTAGTAACATTTACAATTTCGCTGAAGCAACTTTTATGCTCTTTTCTTGTCTTTCAAGATTAATTCTGGGGTTTTATTTTGTTAATTTGATGAAAATGAACAACAATACACACCATGGAAACATTTTTGTTTGATTTGTGTCGAGTGAGATTTTCACCTAGAACCCAAAGGGGGGGGGTATTGGCACTTTTCATGGAAAAATATGAAAAATTAAATTTTCTAAAAATGAAATAAATACCTTCTAAACACCTAAAACATTCACTCTAAAACAGAAGATTGTTGTTTTTCGCAATATTTTTAGAAATTTGGGCTCTTTTAGTAACATTAACACTTGCGCTGAAGCATCTTTTATGCTCATTTCTTGTCTTTCAGGATTAATTCTGGGTTTTATTTTGTTTATTTGATGAAAATGAACAACAATACACACCATGGAAACATTTTTGATTGATTTGTGTCGAGTGAGATTTTCACCAAGAACCCAAGGGGGGGTATTGGCACTTTTCATGGAACAACGTGAAAAATTAAATTTTCTAAAAATGAAATAAATACCTTCTAAACACCTCAAACATTCACTCTAAAACATAAGATTGTTGTTTTTCGCAATATTTTTAGAAATTTGGGCTCTTTTAGTAACATTAACACCTGGGCTGAAGCATCTTTTATGATCTTTTATTGTCTTTCAGGATTTATTCAGGGTTTTATTTGTTTATTTGATGAAAATGAACAACAATACACACCATGGAAACATTTTTGATTGATTTGTGTCGAGTGAGATATTAACCTAGAACCCAAAGGGGGGGGTTTTGGCACTTTTCATGGAAAAATGTAAAATAATAAATTTTCTAAAAATGAAATAAATGCCTTCTAAACACCTCAAACATTCACTCTAAAACAGAAGATTGTTGTTTTCGCAATATTTTTAGAAATTTGGGCTCTTTTAGTAACATTAACACCTGGGCTAAGCATCTTTTATGATCTTTTATTGTCTTTCAGGATTCATTCTGGGTTTTATTTTGTTTATTTGATGAAAATGAACAACAATACACACCTTGGATACATTTTTGTTTGATTTGTAACGAGTGAGATTTTCACCTTGAACCCAAAGGGGGGGGTATTGGCACTTTTCATGGAAAAATGAGAAAAATTAAATTTTCTAAAAATGAAATAAATGCCTTCTAAACACCTCAAACATTCACTCTAAAATAGAAGATTGTTGTTTTTCGCAATATTTTTAGAAATTTTGGCTCTTTTAGTAACATTAACACTTTCGCTGAAGCATCTTTTATGCTCCTTTCATGTCTTTCAGGAATCATTCTGGGTTTTATTTTGTTTATTTGATGAAAATGAACAACAATACACACCTTGGATACATTTTTGTTTGATTTATCGAGTGAGATTTTCACTTAGAACCCAAAGGGGGGGGTATTGGCACTTTTCATGGAAAAATGTGAAAAATAAAATTTTCTAAAAATGAATGAAATGACTTCTAAACACCTCATTCATTCACTCTTAAACAGAAGATTTTTGTTTTTCGCAATATTTTTAGAAATTTGGGCTCTTTTAGTAACATTAACACCTGGGCTGAAGCATCTTTTATGATCATTTATTGTCTTTCAGGATACATTCTGGGTTTTATTTTGTTTATTTGATGAAAATGAACAACAATACACACCTTGGATACATTTTTGTTTGTTTGTATTGGCACTTTTCATGGAAAAATGTAAAAAATTAAATTTTCTAAAAATGAAATAAATGCCTTCTAAACACCTCAAACATACACTCTAAAACAGAAGATTGTTGTTTTTCGCAATATTTTTAGAAATTTGGGCTCTTTTAGTAACATTAACACCTGGGCTGAAGCATCTTTTATGATCATTTATTGTCTTTCAGGATACATTCTGGGTTTTATTTTGTTTATTTGATGAAAACGAACAACAATACACACCTTGGATACATTTTGGTTTGATTTTTGTCGAATGAGATTTTCACCTAGAACCCCAAGGGGGGGGTATTGGCACTTTTCATGGAAAAATGTAAAAAATTAAATTTTCTAAAAATGAAATAAATGCCTTCTAAACACCTCAAACATTCACTCTAAAACAGAAGATTGTTGTTTTTCGCAATATTTTGCAGAAATTTGGGCTCTTTTAGTAACATTAACACTTGCGCTGAAGCATCTTTTATGCTCATTTCTTGTCTTTCAGGATTAATTCTGGGTTTTATTTTGTTTATTTGATGAAAATAAACAACAATACACACCATGGAAACATTTTTGTTTGATTTGTGTCGAGTGAGATTTTCACCTAGAACCCAAAGGGGGGTATTGGCACTTTTCAAGGAAAAATGTGAAAAATTAAATTTTCTAAAAATGAAATAAATGCCTTCCAAACACCTCAAACTATTCACTCTAAAACAGAAGATTGTTGTTTTTCGCAATATTTTTAGAAATTTGGGCTCTTTTAGTAACATTAACACCTGGGCTGAAGCATCTTTTATGATCATTTATTGTCTTTCAGGATTAATTCTGGGTTTTATTTTGTTTATTTGATGAAAATGAAAACCAATACACACCTTGGATACATTTTGTTTGATTTGTGTCGAGTGAGATTTTCACCAAGAACCCAAAGGGGGGGGGTATTGGCACTTTTCATGGAAAAATGAGAAAAATTAAATTTTCTAAAAATGAAATAAATGCCTTCTAAACACCTCAAACATTCACTCTAAAACAGAAGATTGTTGTTTTTCGCAATATTTTTAGAAATTTGGGCTCTTTTAGTGACATTAACACTTTCGCTGAAACAACTTTTATGCTCTTTTCTTGTTTTTCAAGATTAATTCTGGGTTTTATTTTGTTTATTTGGTGAAAATGAACAACAATACACACCATGGAAACATTTTTGTTTGATTTGTGTCGAGTGAGATTTTTACCTAGAACCCAAAGGGGGGGGTATTGGCACTTTTCATGGAAAAATGTGAAAAATTAAATTTTCTAAAAATGAAATAAATACCTTCTAAACACCTCAAACATTCACTCTAAAACAGTAGATTGTTGTTTTTCGCAATATTTTTAGAAATTTGGGCTCTTTTAGTAACATTTACAATTTCGCTGAAGCAACTTTTATGCTCTTTTCTTGTCTTTCAAGATTAATTCTGGGTTTTATTTTGTTAATTTGATGAAAATGAACAACAATACACACCATGGAAACATTTTTGTTTGATTTGTGTCGAGTGAGATTTTCACCTAGAACCCAAAGGGGGGGGGTATTGGCACTTTTCATGGAAAAATATGAAAAATTAAATTTTCTAAAAATGAAATAAATACCTTCTAAACACCTAAAACATTCACTCTAAAACAGAAGATTGTTGTTTTTCGCAATATTTTTAGAAATTTGGGCTCTTTTAGTAACATTAACACTTGCGCTGAAGCATCTTTTATGCTCATTTCTTGTCTTTCAGGATTAATTCTGGGTTTTATTTTGTTTATTTGATGAAAATGAACAACAATACACACCATGGAAACATTTTTGATTGATTTGTGTCGAGTGAGATTTTCACCAAGAACCCAAGGGGGGGTATTGGCACTTTTCATGGAACAACGTGAAAAATTAAATTTTCTAAAAATGAAATAAATACCTTCTAAACACCTCAAACATTCACTCTAAAACATAAGATTGTTGTTTTTCGCAATATTTTTAGAAATTTGGGCTCTTTTAGTAACATTAACACCTGGGCTGAAGCATCTTTTATGATCTTTTATTGTCTTTCAGGATTTATTCAGGGTTTTATTTGTTTATTTGATGAAAATGAACAACAATACACACCATGGAAACATTTTTGATTGATTTGTGTCGAGTGAGATATTCACCTAGAACCCAAAGGGGGGGGTTTTGGCACTTTTCATGGAAAAATGTAAAATAATAAATTTTCTAAAAATGAAATAAATGCCTTCTAAACACCTCAAACATTCACTCTAAAACAGAAGATTGTTGTTTTCGCAATATTTTTAGAAATTTGGGCTCTTTTAGTAACATTAACACCTGGGCTAAGCATCTTTTATGATCTTTTATTGTCTTTCAGGATTCATTCTGGGTTTTATTTTGTTTATTTGATGAAAATGAACAACAATACACACCTTGGATACATTTTTGTTTGATTTGTAACGAGTGAGATTTTCACCTTGAACCCAAAGGGGGGGGTATTGGCACTTTTCATGGAAAAATGAGAAAAATTAAATTTTCTAAAAATGAAATAAATGCCTTCTAAACACCTCAAACATTCACTCTAAAATAGAAGATTGTTGTTTTTCGCAATATTTTTAGAAATTTTGGCTCTTTTAGTAACATTAACACCTGGGCTGAAGCATCTTTTATGATCATTTATTGTCTTTCAAGATACATTCTGGGTTTTATTTTGTTTATTTGATGAAAATGAACAACAATACACACCTTGGATACATTTTTGTTTGTTTGTATTGGCACTTTTCATGGAAAAATGTAAAAAATTAAATTTTCTAAAAATGAAATAAATGCCTTCTAAACACCTCAAACATACATTCTAAAACAGAAGATTGTTGTTTTTCGCAATATTTTTAGAAATTTGGGCTCTTTTAGTAACATTAACACCTGGGCTGAAGCATCTTTTATGATCATTTATTGTCTTTCAGGATACATTCTGGGTTTTATTTTGTTTATTTGATGAAAACGAACAACAATACACACCTTGGATACATTTTTGTTTGATTTTTGTCGAATGAGATTTTCACCTAGAACCCCAAGGGGGGGGTATTGGCACTTTTCATGGAAAAATGTAAAAAATTAAATTTTCTAAAAATGAAATAAATGCCTTCTAAACACCTCAAATATTCACTCTAAAACAGAAGATTGTTGTTTTTCGCAATATTTTGCAGAAATTTGGGCTCTTTTAGTAACATTAACACTTGCGCTGAAGCATCTTTTATGCTCATTTCTTGTCTTTCAGGATTAATTCTGGGTGTTTATTTTGTTTATTTGATGAAAATAAACAACAATACACACCATGGAAACATTTTTGTTTGATTTGTGTCGAGTGAGATTTTCACCTAGAACCCAAAGGGGGGTATTGGCACTTTTCAAGGAAAAATGTGAAAAATTAAATTTCTAAAAATGAAATAAATGCCTTCCAAACACCTCAAACTATTCACTCTAAAACAGAAGATTGTTGTTTTTCGCAATATTTTTAGAAATTTGGGCTCTTTTAGTAACATTAACACCTGGGCTGAAGCATCTTTTATGATCATTTATTGTCTTTCAGGATTAATTCTGGGTTTTATTTTGTTTATTTGATGAAAATGAAAACCAATACACACCATGGAATCTTTTTTGTTTGATTTGTGTCGAGTGAGATTTTCACCAAGAACCCAAAGGGGGGGGGTATTGGCACTTTTCATGGAAAAATGAGAAAAATTAAATTTTCTAAAAATGAAATAAATGCCTTCTAAACACCTCAAACATTCACTCTAAAACAGAAGATTGTTGTTTTTCGCAATATTTTTAGAAATTTGGGCTCTTTTAGTAACATTAACACCTGGGCTGAAGCATCTTTTATGATCATTTATTGTCTTTCAGGATACATTCTGGGTTTTATTTTGTTTATTTGATGAAAATGAACAAAAATACACACCTTGGATACATTTTTGTTTGATTTGTGTCGAGTGAGATTTTCACCTAGAACCCAAAGGGGGGGTATTGGCACTTTTCATGGAAAAATGTAAAAAAATAAAATTTTCTAAAAATGAAATAAATGCCTTCTAAACACCTCAAACATTCACTCTAAAACAGTAGATTGTTGTTTTTCGCAATATTTTTAGAAATTTGGGCTCTTTTAGTAACATTTACACTTTCGCTGAAGCAACTTTTATGCTCTTTTCTTGTCTTTCAAGATTAATTCTGGGTTTTATTTTGTTAATTTGATGAAAATGAACAACAATACACACCATGGAAACATTTTTGTTTGATTTGTGTCGAGTGAGATTTTCACCTAGAACCCAAAGGGGGGGGGGTATTGGCACTTTTCATGGAAAAATATGAAAAATTAAATTTTCTAAAAATGAAATAAATACCTTCTAAACACCTAAAACATTCACTCTAAAACAGAAGATTGTTGTTTTTCGCAATATTTTTAGAAATTTGGGCTCTTTTAGTAACATTAACACTTGCGCTGAAGCATCTTTTATGCTCATTTCTTGTCTTTCAGGATTAATTCTGGGTTTTATTTTGTTTATTTGATGAAAATGAACAACAATACACACCATGGAAACATTTTTGATTGATTTGTGTCGAGTGAGATTTTCACCAAGAACCCAAGGGGGGGTATTGGCACTTTTCATGGAACAACGTGAAAAATTAAATTTTCTAAAAATGAAATAAATACCTTCTAAACACCTCAAACATTCACTCTAAAACATAAGATTGTTGTTTTTCGCAATATTTTTAGAAATTTGGGCTCTTTTAGTAACATTAACACCTGGGCTGAAGCATCTTTTATGATCTTTTTTTGTCTTTCAGGATTTATTCTGGGTTTTATTTGTTTATTTGATGAAAATGAACAACAATACACACCATGGAAACATTTTTGATTGATTTGTGTCGAGTGAGATATTCACCTAGAACCCAAAGGGGGGGGTTTTGGCACTTTTCATGGAAAAATGTAAAATAATAAATTTTCTAAAAATGAAATAAATGCCTTCTAAACACCTCAAACATTCACTCTAAAACAGAAGATTGTTGTTTTTCGCAAAATTTTTAGAAATTTGGGCTCTTTTAGTAACATTAACACCTGGGCTAAGCATCTTTTATGATCTTTTATTGTCTTTCAGGATTCATTCTGGGTTTTATTTTGTTTATTTGATGAAAATGAACAACAATACACACCTTGGATACATTTTTGTTTGATTTGTAACGAGTGAGATTTTCACCTTGAACCCAAAGGGGGGGGTATTGGCACTTTTCATGGAAAAATGAGAAAAATTAAATTTTCTAAAAATGAAATAAATGCCTTCTAAACACCTCAAACATTCACTCTAAAATAGAAGATTGTTGTTTTTCGCAATATTTTTAGAAATTTTGGCTCTTTTAGTAACATTAACACTTTCGCTGAAGCATCTTTTATGCTCCTTTCATGTCTTTCAGGAATCATTCTGGGTTTTATTTTGTTTATTTGATGAAAATGAACAACAATACACACCTTGGATACATTTTTGTTTGATTTGTATCGAGTGAGATTTTCACTTAGAACCCAAAGGGGGGGGTATTGGCACTTTTCATGGAAAAATGTGAAAAATAAAATTTTCTAAAAATGAATGAAATGACTTCTAAACACCTCATTCATTCACTCTTAAACAGAAGATTTTTGTTTTTCGCAATATTTTTAGAAATTTGGGCTCTTTTAGTAACATTAACACCTGGGCTGAAGCATCTTTTATGATCATTTATTGTCTTTCAGGATACATTCTGGGTTTTATTTTGTTTATTTGATGAAAATGAACAACAATACACACCTTGGATACATTTTTGTTTGTTTGTATTGGCACTTTTCATGGAAAAATGTAAAAAATTAAATTTTCTAAAAATGAAATAAATGCCTTCTAAACACCTCAAACATACACTCTAAAACAGAAGATTGTTGTTTTTCGCAATATTTTTAGAAATTTGGGCTCTTTTAGTAACATTAACACCTGGGCTGAAGCATCTTTTATGATCATTTATTGTCTTTCAGGATACATTCTGGGTTTTATTTTGTTTATTTGATGAAAACGAACAACAATACACACCTTGGATACATTTTTGTTTGATTTTTGTCGAGTGAGATTTTCACCTAGAACCCAAAGGGGGGTATTGGCACTTTTCAAGGAAAAATGTGAAAAATTAAATTTTCTAAAAATGAAATAAATGCCTTCCAAACACCTCAAACATTCACTCTAAAACAGAAGATTGTTGTTTTTCGCAATATTTTTAGAAATTTGGGCTCTTTTAGTAACATTAACACCTGGGCTAAGCATCTTTTATGATCTTTTATTGTCTTTCAGGATTCATTCTGGGTTTTATTTTGTTTATTTGATGAAAATGAACAACAATACACACCTTGGATACATTTTTGTTTGATTTGTAACGAGTGAGATTTTCACCTTGAACCCAAAGGGGGGGGTATTGGCACTTTTCATGGAAAAATGAGAAAAATTAAATTTTCTAAAAATGAAATAAATGCCTTCTAAACACCTCAAACATTCACTCTAAAACAGAAGATTGTTGTTTTTCGCAATATTTTTAGAAATTTGGGCTCTTTTAGTAACATTAACACCTGGGCTAAGCATCTTTTATGATCTTTTATTGTCTTTCAGGATTCATTCTGGGTTTTATTTTGTTTATTTGATGAAAATGAACAACAATACACACCTTGGATACATTTTTGTTTGATTTGTAACGAGTGAGATTTTCACCCTGAACCCAAAGGGGGGGGGGGGTATTGGCACTTTTCATGGAAAAATGAGAAAAATTAAATTTTCTAAAAATGAAATAAATGCCTTCTAAACACCTCAAACATTCACTCTAAAACAGAAGATTGTTGTTTTTCGCAATATTTTAAGAAATTTGGGCTCTTTTAGTAACATTAACACTTTCGCTGAAACAACTTTTATGCTCTTTTCTTGTCTTTCAAGATTAATTCTGGGTTTTATTTTGTTTATTTGGTGAAAATGAACAACAATACACACCAGTGAAACATTTTTGATTGATTTGTGTCCAGTGAGATTTTTACCTAGAACCCAAAGGGGGGGGTATTGGCACTTTTCATGGAAAAATGTGAAAAATTAAATTTTCTAAAAATGAAATAAATACCTTCTAAACACCTCAAACATTCACTCTAAAACAGAAGATTGTTGTTTTTCGCAATATTTTTAGAAATTTGGGCTCTTTTAGTAACATTAACACTTGCGCTGAAGTATCTTTTATGCTCATTTCTTGTCTTTCAGGATTAATTCTGGGTTTTATTTCGTTTATTTGATGAAAATGAACAACAATACACACCATGGAATCATTTTTGTTTTATTTGTGTCGAGTGAGATTTTCACCTAGAACCCAAAGGGGGGGGTATTGGCACTTTTCATGGAAAAATGTAAAAAATTAAATTTTCTAAAAATGAAATAAATGCCTTCTAAACACCTCAAACATTCACTCTAAAACAGAAGATTGTTGTTTTTCGCAATATTTTTAGAAATTTGGGCTCTTTTAGTAACATTAACACCTGGGCTGAAGCATCTTTTATGATCATTTATTGTCTTTCAGGATACATTCTGGGTTTTATTTTGTTTATTTGATGAAAATGAACAAAAATACACACCTTGGATACATTTTTGTTTGATTTGTGTCGAGTGAGATTTTCACCTAGAACCCAAAGGGGGGGGTATTGGCACTTTTCATGGAAAAATGTGAAAAAATAAAATTTTCTAAAAATGAAATAAATGCCTTTTAAACACCTCAAACATTCACTCTAAAACAGTAGATTGTTGCTTTTCGCAATATTTTTAGAAATTTGGGTTCTTTTAGTAACATTTACACTTTCGCTGAAGCAACTTTTATGCTCTTTTCTTGTCTTTCAAGATTAATTCTGGGTTTTATTTTGTTAATTTGATGAAAATGAACAACAATACACACCATGGAAACATTTTTGTTTGATTTGTGTCGAGTGAGATTTTCACCTAGAACCCAAAGGGGGGGGTATTGGCACTTTTCATGCAAAAATATGAAAAATTAAATTTTCTAAAAATGAAATAAATACCTTCTAAACACCTAAAACATTCACTCTAAAACTGAAGATTGTTGTTTTTCGCAATATTTTTAGAAATTTGGGCTCTTTTAGTAACATTAACACTTGCGCTGAAGCATCTTTTATGCTCATTTCTTGTCTTTCAGGATTAATTCTGGGTTTTATTTTGTTTATTTGATGAAAATGAACAACAATACACACCATGGAAACATTTTTGATTGATTTGTGTCGAGTGAGATTTTCACCAAGAACCCAAGGGGGGGTATTGGCACTTTTCATGGAAAAATGTGAAAAAATAAAATTTTCTAAAAATGAAATAAATACCTTCTAAACACCTCAAACATTCACTCTAAAACATAAGATTGTTGTTTTTCGCAATATTTTTAGAAATTTGGGCTCTTTTAGTAACATTAACACTTGCGCTGAAGCAACTTTTGTGCTCATTTCTTGTCTTTCAGGATTAATTCTGGGTTTTATTTTGTTTATTTGATGAAAATGAACAACAATACACACCATGGAAACATTTTTGTTTGATTTGCGTCCAGTGAGATTTTCACCTAGAACCCAAAGGGGGGGGTTTTGGCACTTTTCATGGAAAAATGTGAAAAATTAAATTTTCTAAAAATGAAATAAATGCCTTCTTAACACCTCAAATATTCACTCTAAAACAGAAGATTTGGTTTTTTCGCAATATTTTTAGAAATTTGGGCTCTTTTAGTAACATTAACACTTGCGCTGAAGCAACTTTTGTGCTCATTTCTTGTCTTTCAGGATTAATTCTGGGTTTTATTTTGTTTATTTGATGAAAATGAACAACAATACACACCATGGAAACATTTTTGTTTGATTTGCGTCAAGTGAGATTTTCACCTACAACCCAAAGGGGGGGGTTTTGGCACTTTTCATGGAAAAATGTGAAAAATTAAATTTTCTAAAAATGAAATAAATGCCTTCTTAACACCTCAAATATTCACTCTAAAACAGAAGATTGTTGTTTTTCGCAATATTTTTAGAAATTTTAGCTCTTTTAGTAACATTAACACCTGGGCTGAAGCATCTTTTATGATCATTTATTGTCTTTCAAGATACATTCTGGGTTTTATTTTGTTTATTTGATGAAAATGAACAACAATACACACCTTGGATACATTTTTGTTTGATTTGTGTCGAGTGAGATTTTCACCTAGAACCCAAAGGGGGGGGGTATTGGCACTTTTCATGGAAAAATGTGAAAAATTAAATTTCTAAAAATGAAATAAATGCCTTCTAAACACCTCAAACATTCACTCTAAAACAGAAGATTGTTGTTTTTCGCAATATTTTTAGAAATTTGGGCTCTTTTAGTAACATTAACACTTTCGCTGAAGCAACTTTTATGCTCTTTTCTTGTCTTTCAAGATTAATTCTGGGTTTTATTTTGTTTATTTGGTGAAAATGAACAACAATACACACCATGGAAACATTTTTGTTTGATTTGTGTAGAGAGAGATTTTTACCTAGAACCCAAAGGGGGGGGTATTGGCACTTTTCATGGAAAAATGTGAAAAATTAAATTTTCTAAAAATGAAATAAATACCTTCTAAACACCTCAAACATTCACTCTAAAACAGAAGATTGTTGTTTTTCGCAATATTTTTAGAAATTTGGGCTCTTTTAGTAACATTAACACTTGCGCTGAAGTATCTTTTATGCTCATTTCTTGTCTTTCAGGATTAATTCTGGGTTTTATTTCGTTTATTTGATGAAAATGAACAACAATACACACCATGGAATCATTTTTGTTTTATTTGTGTCGAGTGAGATTTTCACCTAGAACCCAAAGGGGGGGGTATTGGCACTTTTCATGGAAAAATGTAAAAAATTAAATTTTCTAAAAATGAAATAAATGCCTTCTAAACACCTCAAACATTCACTCTAAAACAGAAGATTGTTGTTTTTCGCAATATTTTTAGAAATTTGGGCTCTTTTATTAACATTAACACCTGGGCTGAAGCATCTTTTATGATCATTTATTGTCTTTCAGGATACATTCTGGGTTTTATTTTGTTTATTTGATGAAAATGAGCAAAAATACACACCTTGGATACATTTTTGTTTGATTTGTGTCGAGTGAGATTTTCACCTAGAACCCAAAGGGGGGGTATTGGCACTTATCATGGAAAAATGTGAAAAAATAAAATTTTCTAAAAATGAACTGAATGCCTTCTAAACACTTCAAACATTCACTCTAAAACAGTAGATTGTTGTTTTTCGCAATATTTTTAGAAATTTGGGCTCTTTTAGTAACATTAACACTTTCGCTGAAGCAACTTTTATGCTCTTTTCTTGTCTTTCAAGATTAATTCTGGGTTTTATTTTGTTAATTTGATGAAAATGAACAACAATACACACCATGGAAACATTTTTGTTTGATTTGTGTCGAGTGAGATTTTCACCTAGAACCCAAAGGGGGGGGTATTGGCACTTTTCATGGAAAAATATGAAAAATTAAATTTTCTAAAAATGAAATAAATACCTTCTAAACCCCTAAAACATTCACTCTAAAACAGAAGATTGTTGTTTTTCGCAATATTTTTAGAAATTTGGGCTCTTTTAGTAACATTAACACTTGCGCTGAAGCATCTTTTATGCTCATTTCTTGTCTTTCAGGATTAATTCTGGGTTTTATTTTGTTTATTTGATGAAAATGAACAACAATACACACCATGGAAACATTTTTGATTGATTTGTGTCGAGTGAGATTTTCACCAAGAACCCAAGGCACTTTTCATGGAACAACGTGAAAAATTAAATTTTCTAAAAATGAAATAAATACCTTCTAAACACCTCAAACATTCACTCTAAAACATAAGATTGTTGTTTTTCGCAATATTTTTAGAAATTTGGGCTCTTTTCGTAACATTAACACCTGGGCTGAAGCATCTTTTATGATCTTTTATTGTCTTTCAGGATTTATTCTGGGTTTTATTTGTTTATTTGATGAAAATGAACAACAATACACACCATGGAAACATTTTTGATTGATTTGTGTCGAGTGAGATATTCACCTAGAACCCAAAGGGGGGGGTTTTGGCACTTTTCATGGAAAAATGTAAAAAAATAAATTTTCTAAAAATGAAATAAATGCCTTCTAAACACCTCAAACATTCACTCTAAAACAGAAGATTGTTGTTTTTCGCAATATTTTTAGAAATTTGGGCTCTTTTAGTATAATTAACACTTGCGCTGAAGCATCTTTTATGTCCATTTCATGTCTTTCAGGATTAATTCTGGGTTTTATTTTGTTTATTTGATGAAAATGAACAACAATACACACCATGGAAACATTTTTGTTTGATTTGTGTCAAGTGAGATTTTCACCTAGAACCCAAAGGGGGGGGTATTGGCACCTTTAATGGAAAAATGTGAAAAATTAAATTTTCTAAAAATGAAATAAATGCCTTCTAAACACCTCAAACATTCACTCTAAAACAGAAGATTGTTGTTTTTCGCAATATTTTTAGAAATTTGGGCTCTTTTAGTAACATTAACACTTTCGCTGAAGCAACTTTTATGATCTTTTCTTGTCTTTCAAGATTAATTCTGGGTTTTATTTTGTTTATTTGATGAAAATGAACAACAATACACACCATGGAAACATTTTTGTTTGATTTGTGTCGAGTGAGATTTTCACCTGGAACCCAAAGGGGGGGTATTGGCACTTTTCATGGAAAAATGTGAAAAATTAAATTTTCTAAAAATGAAATAAATACCTTCTAAACACCTCAAACATTCACTCTAAAACAGAAGATTGTTGTTTTTCGCAATATTTTTAGAAATTTTAGCTCTTTTAGTAACATTAACACCTGGGCTGAAGCACCTTTTATGATCATTTATTGTCTTCCAGGATACATTCTGGGTTTTTTTTTGTTTATTTGATGAAAATGAAAAACAATACACACTTTGGATACATTTTTGTTTGATTTGTGTCGAGTGAGATTTTCACCTAGAACCCAAAGGGGGGGGTATTGGCACTTTTCATGGAAAAATGTGAAAAATTAAATTTTCTAAAAATGAAATAAATGCCTTCTAAACACCTCAAACATTCACTCTAAAATAGAAGATTGTTGTTTTTCGCAATATTTTTAGAAATTTGGGCACTTTTAGTAACATTAACACCTGGGCTGAAGCATCTTTTATGATCATTTATTGTCTTTCAGGATACATTCTGGGTTTTTTTTGTTTATTTGATGAAAATGAAAAACAATACACACTTTGGATACATTTTTGATTGATTTGTGTCGGATGAGATTTTCACCTAGAACCCAAAGGGGGGGGTATTGGCACTTTTCATGGAAAAATGTGAAAAATTAAATTTTCTAAAAATGAAATAAATGCCTTCTTAACACCTCAAATATTCACTCTAAAACAGAAGATTTGGTTTTTTCGCAATATTTTTAGAAATTTGGGCTCTTTTAGTAACATTAACACTTGCGCTGAAGCAACTTTTGTGCTCATTTCTTGTCTTTCAGGATTAATTCTGGGTTTTATTTTGTTTATTTGATGAAAATGAACAACAATACACACCATGGAAACATTTTTGTTTGATTTGCGTCAAGTGAGATTTTCACCTACAACCCAAAGGGGGGGGTTTTGGCACTTTTCATGGAAAAATGTGAAAAATTAAATTTTCTAAAAATGAAATAAATGCCTTCTTAACACCTCAAATATTCACTCTAAAACAGAAGATTGTTGTTTTTCGCAATATTTTTAGAAATTTTAGCTCTTTTAGTAACATTAACACCTGGGCTGAAGCATCTTTTATGATCATTTATTGTCTTTCAAGATACATTCTGGGTTTTATTTTGTTTATTTGATGAAAATGAACAACAATACACACTTTGGATACATTTTTGTTTGATTTGTGTCGAGTGAGATTTTCACCTAGAACCCAAAGGGGGGGGTATTGGCACTTTTCATGGAAAAATGTGAAAAATTAAATTTTCTAAAAATGAAATAAATGCCTTCTAAACACCTCAAACATTCACTCTAAAACAGAAGATTGTTGTTTTTCGCAATATTTTTAGAAATTTGGGCTCTTTTAGTAACATTAACACTTTCGCTGAAGCAACTTTTATGCTCTTTTCTTGTCTTTCAAGATTAATTCTGGGTTTTATTTTGTTTATTTGGTGAAAATGAACAACAATACACACCATGGAAACATTTTTGTTTGATTTGTGTAGAGAGAGATTTTTACCTAGAACCCAAAGGGGGGGGTATTGGCACTTTTCATGGAAAAATGTGAAAAATTAAATTTTCTAAAAATGAAATAAATACCTTCTAAACACCTCAAACATTCACTCTAAAACAGAAGATTGTTGTTTTTCGCAATATTTTTAGAAATTTGGGCTCTTTTAGTAACATTAACACTTGCGCTGAAGTATCTTTTATGCTCATTTCTTGTCTTTCAGGATTAATTCTGGGTTTTATTTCGTTTATTTGATGAAAATTAACAACAATACACACCATGGAATCATTTTTGTTTTATTTGTGTCGAGTGAGATTTTCACCTAGAACCCAAAGGGGGGGGTATTGGCACTTTTCATGGAAAAATGTAAAAAATTAAATTTTCTAAAAATGAAATAAATGCCTTCTAAACACCTCAAACATTCACTCTAAAACAGAAGATTGTTGTTTTTCGCAATATTTTTAGAAATTTGGGCTCTTTTATTAACATTAACACCTGGGCTGAAGCATCTTTTATGATCATTTATTGTCTTTCAGGATACATTCTGGGTTTTATTTTGTTTATTTGATGAAAATGAGCAAAAATACACACCTTGGATACATTTTTGTTTGATTTGTGTCGAGTGAGATTTTCACCTAGAACCCAAAGGGGGGGTATTGGCACTTATCATGGAAAAATGTGAAAAAATAAAATTTTCTAAAAATGAACTGAATGCCTTCTAAACACTTCAAACATTCACTCTAAAACAGTAGATTGTTGTTTTTCGCAATATTTTTAGAAATTTGGGCTCTTTTAGTAACATTAACACTTTCGCTGAAGCAACTTTTATGCTCTTTTCTTGTCTTTCAAGATTAATTCTGGGTTTTATTTTGTTAATTTGATGAAAATGAACAACAATACACACCATGGAAACATTTTTGTTTGATTTGTGTCGAGTGAGATTTTCACCTAGAACCCAAAGGGGGGGGTATTGGCACTTTTCATGGAAAAATATGAAAAATTAAATTTTCTAAAAATGAAATAAATACCTTCTAAACCCCTAAAACATTCACTCTAAAACAGAAGATTGTTGTTTTTCGCAATATTTTTAGAAATTTGGGCTCTTTTAGTAACATTAACACTTGCGCTGAAGCATCTTTTATGCTCATTTCTTGTCTTTCAGGATTAATTCTGGGTTTTATTTTGTTTATTTGATGAAAATGAACAACAATACACACCATGGAAACATTTTTGATTGATTTGTGTCGAGTGAGATTTTCACCAAGAACCCAAGGCACTTTTCATGGAACAACGTGAAAAATTAAATTTTCTAAAAATGAAATAAATACCTTCTAAACACCTCAAACATTCACTCTAAAACATAAGATTGTTGTTTTTCGCAATATTTTAGGAAATTTGGGCTCTTTTCGTAACATTAACACCTGGGCTGAAGCATCTTTTATGATCTTTTATTGTCTTTCAGGATTTATTCTGGGTTTTATTTGTTTATTTGATGAAAATGAACAACAATACACACCATGGAAACATTTTTGATTGATTTGTGTCGAGTGAGATATTCACCTAGAACCCAAAGGGGGGGGTTTTGGCACTTTTCATGGAAAAATGTAAAAAAATAAATTTTCTAAAAATGAAATAAATGCCTTCTAAACACCTCAAACATTCACTCTAAAACAGAAGATTGTTGTTTTTCGCAATATTTTTAGAAATTTGGGCACTTTTAGTAACCTTAACACCTGGGCTGAAGCATCTTTTATGATCATTTATTGTCTTTCAGGACACATTCTGGGTTTTTTTTTGTTTATTTGATGAAAATGAAAAACAATACACACTTTGGATACATTTTTGAATGATTTGTGTCGAGTGAGATTTTCACCTAGAACCCAAAGGGGGGGGTATTGGCACTTTTCATGGAAAAATGTGAAAAATTAAATTTTCTAAAAATGAAATAAATGCCTTCTAAACACCTCAAACATTCACTCTAAAATAGAAGATTGTTGTTTTTCGCAATATTTTTAGAAATTTTGGCTCTTTTAGTAACATTAACACTTTCGCTGAAGCATCTTTTATGCTCCTTTCATGTCTTTCAGGAATCATTCTGGGTTTTATTTTGTTTATTTGATGAAAATGAACAACAATACACACCTTGGATACATTTTTGTTTGATTTGTATCGAGTGAGATTTTCACTTAGAACCCAAAGGGGGGGTATTGGCACTTTTCATGGAAAAATGTGAAAAATAAAATTTTCTAAAAATGAATGAAATGACTTCTAAACACCTCAAACATTCACTCTAAAACAAAAGATTGTTGTTTTTCGCAATATTTTTTAGAAATTTGGGCTCTTTTAGTAACATTAACACTTTCGCTGAAGAAACTTTTATGCTCATTTCTTGTCTTTCAGGATTAATTCTGGGTTTTATTTTGTTTATTTGATGAATATGAACAACAATACACACCATGGAAACATTTTTGTTTGATTTGCGTCAAGTGAGATTTTCACCTAGAACCCAAAGGGGGGGTATTGGCACTTTTCATGGAAAAATATGAAAAATTAAATTTTCTAAAAATGAAATAAATGCCTTCTAAACACCTCAAACATTCACTCTAAAACAGAAGATTGTTGTTTTTCGCAATAGTTTTAGAAATTTGGGCTCTTTTAGTAAAATTAACACTTGCGCTGAAGCATCTTTTATGCTCATTTCATGTCTTTCAAGATACATTCTGGGTTTTATTTTGTTTATTTGATGAAAATGAACAACAATACACACCTTGGATACATTTTTGTTTGATTTGTGTTGAGTGAGATTTTCACCTAGAACCCAAAGGGGGGGGTATTGGCACTTTTCATGGAAAAATGTGAAAAATTAAATTTTCTAAAAATGAAATAAATGCCTTCTAAACACCTCAAACATTCACTCTAAAACAGAAGATTGTTGTTTCTCGCAATATTTTTAGAAATTTGGGCTCTTTTAGTATAATTAACACTTGCGCTGAAGCATCTTTTATGTCCATTTCATGTCTTTCAGGATTAATTCTGGGTTTTATTTTGTTTATTTGATGAAAATGAACAACAATACACACCATGGAAACATTTTTGTTTGATTTGTGTCAAGTGAGATTTTCACCTAGAACCCAAAGGGGGGGGTATTGGCACCTTTAATGGAAAAATGTGAAAAATTAAATTTTCTAAAAATGAAATAAATGCCTTCTAAACACCTCAAACATTCACTCTAAAACAGAAGATTGTTGTTTTTCGCAATATTTTTAGAAATTTGGGCTCTTTTAGTAACATTAACACTTTCGCTGAAGCAACTTTTATGATCTTTTCTTGTCTTTCAAGATTAATTCTGGGATTTATTTTGTTTATTTGATGAAAATGAACAACAATACACACCATGGAAACATTTTTGTTTGATTTGTGTCGAGTGAGATTTTCACCTGGAACCCAAAGGGGGGGTATTGGCACTTTTCATGGAAAAATGTGAAAAATTAAATTTTCTAAAAATGAAATAAATACCTTCTAAACACCTCAAACATTCACTCTAAAACAGAAGATTGTTGTTTTTCGCAATATTTTTAGAAATTTTAGCTTTTTTGTAACATTAACACCTGGGCTGAAGCACCTTTTATGATCATTTATTGTCTTCCAGGATACATTCTGGGTTTTTTTTTGTTTATTTGATGAAAATGAAAAACAATACACACTTTGGATACATTTTTGTTTGATTTGTGTCGAGTGAGATTTTCACCTAGAACCCAAAGGGGGGGGTATTGGCACTTTTCATGGAAAAATGTGAAAAATTAAATTTTCTAAAAATGAAATAAATGCCTTCTAAACACCTCAAACATTCACTCTAAAATAGAAGATTGTTGTTTTTCGCAATATTTTTAGAAATTTGGGCACTTTTAGTAACATTAACACCTGGGCTGAAGCATCTTTTATGATCATTTATTGTCTTTCAGGATACATTCTGGGTTTTTTTTTGTTTATTTGATGAAAATGAAAAACAATACACACTTTGGATACATTTTTGATTGATTTGTGTCGGATGAGATTTTCACCTAGAACCCAAAGGGGGGGGTATTGGCACTTTTCATGGAAAAATGTGAAAAATTAAATTTTCTAAAAATGAAATAAATGCCTTCTAAACACCTCAAACATTCACTCTAAAATAGAAGATTGTTGTTTTTCGCAATATTTTTAGAAATTTTGGCCCTTTTAGTAACATTAACACTTTCGCTGAAGCATCTTTTATGCTCCTTTCATGTCTTTCAGGATTCATTCTGGGTTTTATTTTGTTTATTTGATGAAAATTAACAACAATACACACCTTGGATACATTTTTGTTTGATTTGTATCGAGTGAGATTTTCACCTAGAACCCAAAGGGGGGGTATTGGCACTTTTCATGGAAAAATGTGAAAAATAAAATTTTCTAAAAATGAATGAAATGACTTCTAAACACCTCAAACATTCACTCTAAAACTGAAGATTGTTGTTTTTCGCAATATTTTTAGAAATTTGGGCTCTTTTAGTAACATTAACACTTTCAATGAAGCAACTTTTATGCTCATTTCTTGTCTTTCAGGATTAATTCTGGGTTTTATTTTGTTTATTTGATGAATATGAACAACAATACACACCATGGAAACATTTTTGTTTGATTTGCGTCAAGGGAGATTTTCACCTAGAACCCAAAGGGGGGGGTATTGGCACTTTTCATGGAAAAATATGAAATATTAAATTTTCTAAAAATGAAATAAATACCTTCTAAACACCTCAAACATTCACTCTAAAACAGAAGATTGTTGTTTTTCGCAATATTTTTAGAAATTTGGGCTCTTTTAGTAAAATTAACACTTGCGCTGAAGCATCTTTTATGCTCATTTCATGTCTTTCAGGATTATTTCTGGGTTTTATTTTGTTTATTTGATGAAAATGAACAACAATACAAACCATGGAAACATTTTTGTTTGATTTGTGTCGAGTGAGATTTTCACCTAGAACCCAAAGGGGGGGTATTGGCACTTTTCATGGAAAAATGTGAAAAATTAAATTTTCTAAAAATGAAATAAATGCCTTCTAAACACCTCAAACATTCACTCTAAAACAGAAGATTGTTGTTTTTCGCAATATTTTTAGAAATTTGGGCTCTTTTAGTAAAATTAACACTTTCGCTGAAGCAACTTTTATGCTCGTTTCTTGTCTTTCAAGATTAATTCTGGGTTTTATTTCGTTTATTTGATGAAAATGAACAACAATACACACCATGGAATCATTTTTGTTTGATTTGTGTCGAGTGAGATTTTCACCTAGAACCCAAAGGGGGGGTATTGGCACTTTTCATGGAAAAATGTGAAAAATTAACTTTTCTAAAGATGAAATAAATGCCTTCTAAACACCTCAAACATTCACTCTAAAACAGAAGATTGTTGTTTTTCGCAATATTTTTAGAAATTTTAGCTCTTTTAGTAACATTGACACCTGGGCTGAAGCACCTTTTATGATCATTTATTGTCTTCCAGGATACATTCTGGGTTTTTTTTGTTTATTTGATGAAAATGAAAAACAATACACACTTTGGATACATTTTTGTTTGATTTGTGTCGAGTGAGATTTTCACCTAGAACCCAAAGGGGGGGGTATTGGCACTTTTCATGGAAAAATGTGAAAAATTAAATTTTCTAAAAATGAAATAAATGCCTTCTAAACACCTCAAACATTCACTCTAAAATAGAAGATTGTTGTTTTTCGCAATATTTTTAGAAATTTGGGCACTTTTAGTAACATTAACACCTGGGCTGAAGCATCTTTTATGATCATTTATTGTCTTTCAGGATACATTCTGGGTTTTTTTTTGTTTATTTGATGAAAATGAAAAACAATACACACTTTGGATACATTTTTGATTGATTTGTGTCGGATGAGATTTTCACCTAGAACCCAAAGGGGGGGGTATTGGCACTTTTCATGGAAAAATGTGAAAAATTAAATTTTCTAAAAATGAAATAAATGCCTTCTAAACACCTCAAACATTCACTCTAAAATAGAAGATTGTTGTTTTTCGCAATATTTTTAGAAATTTTGGCCCTTTTAGTAACATTAACACTTTCGCTGAAGCATCTTTTATGCTCCTTTCATGTCTTTCAGGATTCATTCTGGGTTTTATTTTGTTTATTTGATGAAAATGAACAACAATACACACCTTGGATACATTTTTGTTTGATTTGTATCGAGTGAGATTTTCACCTAGAACCCAAAGGGGGGGGTATTGGCACTTTTCATGGAAAAATGTGAAAAATAAAATTTTCTAAAAATGAATGAAATGACTTCTAAACACCTCAAACATTCACTCTAAAACTGAAGATTGTTGTTTTTCGCAATATTTTTAGAAATTTGGGCTCTTTTAGTAACATTAACACTTTCGCTGAAGCAACTTTTATGCTCATTTCTTGTCTTTCAGGATTAATTCTTGGTTTTATTTTGTTTATTTGATGAATATGAACAACAATACACACCATGGAAACATTTTTGTTTGATTTGCGTCAAGGGAGATTTTCACCTAGAACCCAAAGGGGGGGGTATTGGAGCTTTTCATGGAAAAATGTGAAAAATTAAATTTTCTATAAATGAAATAAATGCCTTCTAAACACCTCAAACATTCACTCTAAAACAGAAGATTGTTGTTTTTCGCAATATTTTTAGAAATTTTAGCTCTTTTAGTAACATTAACACCTGGGCTGAAGCATCTTTTATGATCATTTATTGTCTTTCAAGATACATTCTGGGTTTTATTTTGTTTATTTGATGAAAATGAACAACAATACACACCTTGGATACATTTTTGTTTGATTTGTGTCGAGTGAGATTTTCACCTAGAACCCAAAGGGGGGGGTATTGGCACTTTTCATGGAAAAATGTGAAAAATTAAATTTTCTAAAAATGAAATAAATACCTTCTAAACACCTCAAACATTCACTCTAAAACAGAAGATTGTTGTTTTTCGCAATATTTTTAGAAATTTGGGCTCTTTTAGTAACATTAACACTTTCGCTGAAGCAACTTTTATGCTCTTTTCTTGTCTTTCAAGATTAATTCTGGGTTTTATTTTGTTTATTTGATGAAAATGAACAACAATACACACCATGGAAACATTTTTGTTTGATTTGTGTCGAGTGAGATTTTCACCTAGAACCCAAAGGGGGGGGTATTGGCACTTTTCATGGAAAAATGTGAAAAATTAAATTTTCTAAAAATGAAATAAATACCTTCTAAACACCTCAAACATTCACTCTAAAACAGAAGATTGTTGTTTTTCGCAATATTTTTAGAAATTTGGGCTCTTTTAGTAACATTAACTATTGCGCTGAAGTATCTTTTATGCTCATTTCCTGTCGTTCAGGATTAATTCTGGGTTTTATTTCGTTTATTTGATGAAAATGAACAACAATACACACCATGGAATCATTTTTGTTTGATTTGTGTCGAGTGAGATTTTCACCTAGAACCCAAAGGGGGGGTATTGGCACTTTTCATGGAAAAATGTGAAAAATTAAATTTTCTAAAAATGAAATAAATGCCTTCTCAACACCTCAAACATTCACTCTTAAACAGAAGATTGTTGTTTTTCGCAATATTTTTAGAAATTTGGGCACTTTTAGTAACATTAACACCTGGGCTGAAGCACCTTTTATGATCATTTATTGTCTTCCAGGATACATTCTGGGTTTTTTTTTGTTTATTTGATGAAAATGAAAAACAATACACACTTTGGATACATTTTTGTTTGATTTGTGTCGAGTGAGATTTTCACCTAGAACCCAAAGGGGGGGGAATTGGCACTTTTCATGGAAAAATTTGAAAAATTAAATTTTCTAAAAATGAAATAAATGCCTTCCAAACACCTCAAACATTCACTCTAAAACAGAAGATTGTTGTTTTTCGCAATATTTTTAGAAATTTGGGCTCTTTTTGTAACATTAACACCTGGGCTGAAGCATCTTTTATGCTCATTTCTTGTCTTTCAGGATTAATTCTGGGTTTTATTTTGTTTATTTGATGAAAATGAACAACAATACACACCATGGAAACATTTTTGTTTGATTTGTGTCGAGTGAGATTTTCACCTAGAACCCAAAGGGGGGGGATTGGCACTTTTCATGGAAAAATGTGAAAAATTAAATTTTCTAAAAATGAAATAAATGCCTTCTAAACACCTCAAACATTCACTCTAAAACAGAAGATTGTTGTTTTTCGCAATATTTTTAGAAATTTGGGCTCTTTTAGTAACATTAACACTTTCGCTGAAGCAACTTTTATGCTCGTTTCTTGTCTTTCAAGATTAATTCTGGGTTTTTTTTTGTTAATTTGATGAAAATGTACAACAATACACACCATGGAAACATTTTTGTTTGATTTGTGTCGAGTGAGATTTTCACCTAGAACCCAAAGGGGGGGGTATTGGCACTTTTCATGGAAAAATGTGAAAAATTAAATTTTCCAAAAATGAAATAAATGCCTTCTAAACACATCAAACATTCACTCTAAAACAGAAGATTGTTGTTTTTCGCAATATTTTTAGAAATTTGGGCTCTTTTAGTAACATTAACACTTGCGCTGAAGCAACTTTTATGCTCATTTCTTGTCTTTCAGGATTAATTCTGGGTTTTATTTTGTTTATTTGATGAAAATGAACAACAATACACACCATGGAAACATTTTTGTTTGATTTGTGTCGAGTGAGATTTTCACCTAGAACCCAAAGGGGGGGGGTATTGGAGCTTTTCATGGAAAAATGTGAAAAATTAAATTTTCTAAAAATGAAATAAATGCCTTCTAAACACCTCAAACATTCACTCTAAAACAGAAGATTGTTGTTTTTCGCAATATTTTTAGAAATTTTAGCTCTTTTAGTAACATTAACACCTGGGCTGAAGCATCTTTTACGATCATTTATTGTCTTTCAAGATACATTCTGGGTTTTATTTTGTTTATTTGATGAAAATGAACAACAATACACGCCTTGGATACATTTTTGTTTGATTTGTGTCGAGTGAGATTTTCAACTAGAACCCAAAGGGGGGGGTATTGGCACTTTTCATGGAAAAATGTGAAAAATTAAATTTTCTAAAAATGAAATAAATGCCTTCTAAACACCTCAAACATTCACTCTAAAACAGAAGATTGTTGTTTTTCGCAATATTTTTAGAAATTTGGGCTCTTTAAGTATAATTAACACTTGCGCTGAAGCATCTTTTATGTTCATTTCATGTCTTTCAGGATTAATTCTGGGTTTTATTTTGTTTATTTGATGAAAATAAACAACAATACACACCATGGAAACATTTTTGTTTGATTTGTGTCAAGTGAGATTTTCACCTAGAACCCAAAGGGGGGGTATTGGCACCTTTAATGGAAAAATGTGAAAAATTAAATTTTCTAAAAATGAAATAAATGCCTTCTAAACACCTCAAACATTCACTCTAAAACAGAAGATTGTTGTTTTTCGCAATATTTTTAGAAATTTGGGCTCTTTTAGTAACATTAACACTTTCGCTGAAGCAACTTTTATGCTCTTTTCTTGTCTTTCAAGATTAATTCTGGGTTTTATTTTGTTTATTTGATGAAAATGAACAACAATACACACCATGGAAACATTTTTGTTTGATTTGTGTCGAGTGAGATTTTCACCTAGAACCCAAAGGGGGGGGTATTGGCACTTTTCATGGAAAAATGTGAAAAATTAAATTTTCTAAAAATGAAATAAATACCTTCTAAACACCTCAAACATTCACTCTAAAACAGAAGATTGTTGTTTTTCGCAATATTTTTAGAAATTTGGGCTCTTTTAGTAACATTAACTATTGCGCTGAAGTATCTTTTATGCTCATTTCTTGTCTTTCAGGATTAATTCTGGGTTTTATTTCGTTTATTTGATGAAAATGAACAACAATACACACCATGGAAACATTTTTGTTTGATTTGTGTCGAGTGAGATTTTCACCTAGAACCCAAAGGGGGGGGTATTGGCACTTTTCATGGAAAAATGTGAAAAATTAAATTTTCTAAAAATGAAATAAATACCTTCTAAACACCTCAAACATTCACTCTAAAACAGAAGATTGTTGTTTTTCGCAATATTTTTAGAAATTTGGGCTCTTTTAGTAACATTAACTATTGCGCTGAAGTATCTTTTATGCTCATTTCTTGTCTTTCAGGATTAATTCTGGGTTTTATTTCGTTTATTTGATGAAAATGAACAACAATACACACCATGGAATCATTTTTGTTTGATTTGTGTCGAGTGAGATTTTCACCTAGAACCCAAAGGGGGGGTATTGGCACTTTTCATGGAAAAATGTGAAAAATTAAATTTTCTAAAAATGAAATAAACGCCTTCTAAACACCTCAAACATTCACTCTTAAACAGAAGATTGTTGTTTTTCGCAATATTTTTAGAAATTTGGGCACTTTTAGTAACATTAACACCTGGGCTGAAGCACCTTTTATGATCATTTATTGTCTTCCAGGATACATTCTGGGTTTTTTTTTGTTTATTTGATGAAAATGAAAAACAATACACACTTTGGATACATTTTTGTTTGATTTGTGTCGAGTGAGATTTTCACCTAGAACCCAAAGGGGGGGGTATTGGCACTTTTCATGGAAAAATGTGAAAAATTAAATTTTCTAAAAATGAAATAAATGCCTTCCAAACACCTCAAACATTCACTCTAAAACAGAAGATTGTTGTTTTTCGCAATATTTTTAGAAATTTGGGCTCTTTTTGTAACATTAACACCTGGGCTGAAGCATCTTTTATGCTCATTTCTTGTCTTTCAGGATTAATTCTGGGTTTTATTTTGTTTATTTGATGAAAATGAACTACAATACACACCATGAAAACATTTTTGTTTGATTTGCGTCAAGTGAGATTTTCACCTAGAACCCAAAGGGGGGGGATTGGAGCTTTTCATGGAAAAATGTGAAAAATTAAATTTTCTAAAAATGAAATAAATGCCTTCTAAACACCTCAAACATTCACTCTTAAACAGAAGATTGTTGTTTTTCGCAATATTTTTAGAAATTTGGGCTCTTTTAGTAACATTAACACTTTCGCTGAAGCAACTTTTATGCTCGTTTCTTGTCTTTCAAGATTAATTCTGGGTTTTATTTTGTTAATTTGATGAAAATGTACAACAATACACACCATGGAAACATTTTTGTTTGATTTGTGTCAAGTGAGATTTTCACCTAGAACCCAAAGGGGGGGGTATTGGCACCTTTAATGGAAAAATGTGAAAAATTAAATTTTCTAAAAATGAAATAAATGCCTTCTAAACACCTCAAACATTCACTCTAAAACAGAAGATTGTTGTTTTTCGCAATATTTTTAGAAATTTGGGCTCTTTTAGTAACATTAACACTTTCGCTGAAGCAACTTTTATGCTCTTTTCTTGTCTTTCAAGATTAATTCTGGGTTTTATTTTGTTTATTTGATGAAAATGAACAACAATACACACCATGGAAACATATTCGTTTGATTTGTGTCGAGTGAGATTTTCACCTAGAACCCAAAGGGGGGGGTATTGGCACTTTTCATGGAAAAATGTGAAAAATTAAATTTTCTAAAAATGAAATAAATACCTTCTAAACACCTCAAACATTCACTCTAAAACAGAAGATTGTTGTTTTTCGCAATATTTTTAGAAATTTGGGCTCTTTTAGTAACATTAACTATTGCGCTGAAGTATCTTTTATGCTCATTTCTTGTCTTTCAGGATTAATTCTGGGTTTTATTTCGTTTATTTGATGAAAATGAACAACAATACACACCATGGAATCATTTTTGTTTGATTTGTGTCGAGTGAGATTTTCACCTAGAACCCAAAGGGGGGGTATTGGCACTTTTCATGGAAAAATGTGAAAAATTAAATTTTCTAAAAATGAAATAAATGCCTTCTAAACACCTCAAACATTCACTCTTAAACAGAAGACTGTTGTTTTTCGCAATATTTTTAGAAATTTGGGCACTTTTAGTAACATTAACACCTGGGCTGAAGCACCTTTTATGATCATTTATTGTCTTCCAGGATACATTCTGGGTTTTTTTTTTGTTTATTTGATGAAAATGAAAAACAATACACACTTTGGATACATTTTTGTTTGATTTGTGTTTAGTGAGATTTTCACCTAGAACCCAAAGGGGGGGGTATTGGCACTTTTCATTGAAATGTGAAAAATTAAATTTTCTAAAAATGAAATAAATGCCTTCCAAACACCTCAAACATTCACTCTAAAACAGAAGATTGTTGTTTGTCGCAATATTTTTAGAAATTTGGGCTCTTTTTATAACATTAACACCTGGGCTGAAGCATCTTTTATGCTCATTTCTTGTCTTTCAGGATTAATTCTGGGTTTTATTTTGTTTATTTGATGAAAATGAACAACAATACACACCATGAAAACATTTTTGTTTGATTTGCGTCAAGTGAGATTTTCACCTAGAACCCAAAGGGGGGGGGGTATTGGAGCTTTTCATGGAAAAATGTGAAAAATTAAATTTTCTAAAAATGAAATAAATGCCTTCTAAACACCTCAAACATTCACTCTAAAACAGAAGATTGTTGTTTTTCGCAATATTTTTAGAAATTTGGGCTCTTTTAGTAACATTAACACTTTCGCTGAAGCAACTTTTATGCTCGTTTCTTGTCTTTCAAGATTAATTCTGGGTTTTATTTTGTTAATTTGATGAAAATGTACAACAATACACACCATGGAAACATTTTTGTTTGATTTGTGTCGAGTGAGATTTTCACCTAGAACCCAAAGGGGGGGGTATTGGCACTTTTCATGGAAAAATGTGAAAAATTAAATTTTCCAAAAATGAAATAAATGCCTTCTAAACACCTCAAACATTCACTCTAAAACAGAAGATTGTTGTTTTTCGCAATATTTTTAGAAATTTGGGCTCTTTTAGTAACATTAACACTTGCGCTGAAGCAACTTTTATGCTCATTTCTTGTCTTTCAGGATTAATTCTGGGTTTTATTTTGTTTATTTGATGAAAATGAACAACAATACACACCATGAAAACATTTTTGTTTGATTTGCGTAAAGTGAGATTTTCACCTAGAACCCAAAGGGGGGGGGGTATTGGAGCTTTTCATGGAAAAATGTGAAAAATTAAATTTTCTAAAAATGAAATAAATGCCTTCTAAACACCTCAAACATTCACTCTAAGACAGAAGATTGTTGTTTTTCGCAATATTTTTAGAAATTTTAGCTCTTTTAGTAACATTAACACCTGGGCTGAAGCATCTTTTATGATCATTTATTGTCTTTCAAGATACATTCTGGGTTTTATTTTGTTTATTTGATGAAAATGAACAACAATACACACCTTGGATACATTTTTGTTTGATTTGTGTCGAGTGAGATTTTCACCTAGAACCCAAAGGGGGGGGTATTGGCACTTTTCATGGAAAAATGTGAAAAATTAAATTTTCTAAAAATGAAATAAATGCCTTCTAAACACCTCAAACATTCACTCTAAAACAGAAGATTGTTGTTTTTCGCAATATTTTTAGAAATTTGGGCTCTTTTAGTATAATTAACACTTGCGCTGAAGCATCTTTTATGTTCATTTCATGTCTTTCAGGATTAATTCTGAGTTTTATTTTGTTTATTTGATGAAAATGAACAACAATACACACCATGGAAACATTTTTGTTTGATTTGTGTCAAGTGAGATTTTCACCTAGAACCCAAAGGGGGGGTATTGGCACCTTTAATGGAAAAATGTGAAAAATTAAATTTTCTAAAAATGAAATAAATGCCTTCTAAACACCTCAAACATTCACTCTAAAACAGAAGATTGTTGTTTTTCGCAATATTTATAGAAATTTGGGCTCTTTTAGTAACATTAACACTTTCGCTGAAGCAACTTTTATGCTCTTTTCTTGTCTTTCAAGATTAATTCTGGGTTTTATTTTGTTTATTTGATGAAAATGAACAACAATACACACCATGGAAACATTTTTGTTTGATTTGTGTCGAGTGAGATTTTCACCTAGAACCCAAAGGGGGGGGTATTGGCACTTTTCATGGAAAAATGTGAAAAATTAAATTTTCTAAAAATGAAATAAATACCTTCTAAACACCTCAAACATTCACTCTAAAACAGAAGATTGTTGTTTTTCGCAATATTTTTAGAAATTTGGGCTCTTTTAGTAACATTAACTATTGCGCTGAAGTATCTTTTATGCTCATTTCTTGTCTTTCAGGATTAATTCTGGGTTTTATTTCGTTTATTTGATGAAAATGAACAACAATACACACCATGGAAACATTTTTGTTTGATTTGTGTCGAGTGAGATTTTCACCTAGAACCCAAAGGGGGGGGTATTGCCACTTTTCATGGAAAAATGTGAAAAATTAAATTTTCTAAAAATGAAATAAATACCTTCTAAACACCTCAAACATTCACTCTAAAACAGAAGATTGTTGTTTTTCGCAATATTTTTAGAAATTTGGGCTCTTTTAGTAACATTAACTATTGCGCTGAAGTATCTTTTATGCTCATTTCTTGTCTTTCAGGATTAATTCTGGGTTTTATTTCGTTTATTTGATGAAAATGAACAACAATACACACCATGGAATCATTTTTGTTTGATTTGTGTCGAGTGAGATTTTCACCTAGAACCCAAAGGGGGGGTATTGGCACTTTTCATGGAAAAATGTGAAAAATTAAATTTTCTAAAAATGAAATAAACGCCTTCTAAACACCTCAAACATTCACTCTTAAACAGAAGATTGTTGTTTTTCGCAATATTTTTAGAAATTTGGGCACTTTTAGTAACATTAACACCTGGGCTGAAGCACCTTTTATGATCATTTATTGTCTTCCAGGATACATTCTGGGTTTTTTTTTGTTTATTTGATGAAAATGAAAAACAATACACACTTTGGATACATTTTTGTTTGATTTGTGTCGAGTGAGATTTTCACCTAGAACCCAAAGGGGGGGGTATTGGCACTTTTCATGGAAAAATGTGAAAAATTAAATTTTCTAAAAATGAAATAAATGCCTTCCAAACACCTCAAACATTCACTCTAAAACAGAAGATTGTTGTTTTTCGCAATATTTTTAGAAATTTGGGCTCTTTTAGTAACATTAACACTTTCGCTGAAGCAACTTTTATGCTCTTTTCTTGTCTTTCAAGATTAATTCTGGGTTTTATTTTGTTTATTTGATGAAAATGAACAACAATACACACCATGGAAACATTTTTGTTTGATTTGTGTCGAGTGAGATTTTCACCTAGAACCCAAAGGGGGGGGTATTGGCACTTTTCATGGAAAAATGTGAAAAATTAAATTTTCTAAAAATGAAATAAATGCCTTCCAAACACCTCAAACATTCACTCTAAAACAGAAGATTGTTGTTTTTCGCAATATTTTTAGAAATTTTAGCTCTTTTAGTAACATTAACACCTGGGCTGAAGCATCTTTTATGATCATTTATTGTCTTTCAAGATACATTCTGGGTTTTATTTTGTTTATTTGATGAAAATGAACAACAATACACACCTTGGATACATTTTTGTTTGATTTGTGTCGAGTGAGATTTTCACCTAGAACCCAAAGGGGGGGTATTGGCACTTTTCATGGAAAAATGTGAAAAATTAAATTTTCTAAAAATGAAATAAATGCCTTCTAAACACCTCAAACATTCACTCTAAAACAGAAGATTGTTGTTTTTCGCAATATTTTTAGAAATTTGGGCTCTTTTAGTAACATTAACACTTTCGCTGAAGCAACTTTTATGCTCTTTTCTTGTCTTTCAAGATTAATTCTGGGTTTTATTTTGTTTATTTGATGAAAATGAACAACAATACACACCATGGAAACATTTTTGTTTGATTTGTGTCGAGTGAGATTTTCACCTAGAACCCAAAGGGGGGGGTATTGGCACTTTTCATGGAAAAATGTGAAAAATTAAATTTTCTAAAAATGAAATAAATACCTTCTAAACACCTCAAACATTCACTCTAAAACAGAAGATTGTTGTTTTTCGCAATATTTTTAGAAATTTGGGCTCTTTTAGTAACATTAACTATTGCGCTGAAGTATCTTTTATGCTCATTTCTTGTCTTTCAGGATTAATTCTGGGTTTTATTTCGTTTATTTGATGAAAATGAACAACAATACACACCATGGAATCATTTTTGTTTGATTTGTGTCGAGTGAGATTTTCACCTAGAACCCAAAGGGGGGGTATTGGCACTTTTCATGGAAAAATGTGAAAAATTAAATTTTGTAAAAATGAAATAAATGCCTTCTAAACACCTCAAACATTCACTCTTAAACAGAAGATTGTTGTTTTTCGCAATATTTTTAGAAATTTGGGCACTTTTAGTAACATTAACACCTGGGCTGAAGCACCTTTTATGATCATTTATTGTCTTCCAGGATACATTCTGGGTTTTTTTTTGTTTATTTGATGAAAATGAAAAACAATACACACTTTGGATACATTTTTGTTTGATTTGTGTCGAGTGAGATTTTCACCTAGAACCCAAAGGGGGGGTATTGGCACTTTTCATGGAAAAATGTGAAAAATTAAATTTTCTAAAAATGAAATAAATGCCTTCCAAACACCTCAAACATTCACTCTAAAACAGAAGATTGTTGTTTTTCGCAATATTTTTAGAAATTTGGGCTCTTTTAGTAACATTAACACCTGGGCTGAAGCATCTTTTATGATCATTTATTGTCTTTCAGGATTAATTCTGGGTTTTATTTTGTTTATTTGATGAAAATGAAAACCAATACACACCTTGGATACATTTTGTTTGATTTGTGTCGAGTGAGATTTTCACCTAGAACCCAAAGGGGGGTGTATTGGCACTTTTCATGGAAAAATGTAAAAAATTAAATTTTGTAAAAATGAAATAAATGCCTTCTAAACACCTCAAACATTCACTCTAAAACAGAAGATTGTTGTTTTTCGCAATATTTTTAGAAATTTGGGCTCTTTTAGCAACATTAACACCTGGGCTAAGCATCTTTTATGATCTTTTATTGTCTTTAAGGATTCATTCTGGGTTTTATTTTGTTTATTTGATGAAAATGAACAACAATACACACCTTGGATACATTTTTGTTTGATTTGTGTCGAGTGAGATTTTCACCTAGAACCCAAAGGGCGGGTATTGGCACTTTTCATGGAAAAATGTGAAAAATTAAATTTTCTAAAAATGAAATAAATGCCTTCTAAACACCTCAAACATTCACTCAAAAACAGAAGATTGTTGTTTTTCGCAATATTTTTAGAAATTTGGGCTCTTTTAGTAACATTAACACTTTCGCTGAAGCATCTTTTATGCTCCTTTCATGTCTTTCAGGATTCATTCTGGGTTTTATTTTGTTTATTTGATGAAAATGAACAACAATACACACCTTGGATTCATTTTTGTTTGATTTGTTTCGAGTGAGATTTTCACTTAGAACCCAAAGGGGGGGGGTATTGGCACTTTTCATGGAAAAATGTTAAAAATAAAATTTTCTAAAAATGAATGAAATGACTTCTAAACACCTCAAAAATTCACTCTAAAACAGAAGATTGTTGTTTTTCGCAATATTTTTAGAAATTTGGGCTCTTTTAGAAACATTAACACCTGGGCTAAGCATCTTTTATGATCTTTTATTGTCTTTCAGGATTCATTCTGGGTTTTATTTTGTTTATTTGATGAAAATGAACAACAATACACACCTTGGATACATTTTTGTTTGATTTGTAACGAGTGAGATTTTCACCTTGAACCCAAAGGGGGGGGTATTGGCACTTTTCATGGAAAAATGAGAAAAATTAAATTTTCTAAAAATGAAATAAATGCCTTCTAAACACCTCAAACATTCACTCTAAAACAGAAGATTGTTGTTTTTCGCAATATTTTTAGAAATTTGGGCTCTTTTAGTAACATTAACTATTGCGCTGAAGTATCTTTTATGCTCATTTCTTGTCTTTCAGGATTAATTCTGGGTTTTATTTCGTTTATTTGATGAAAATGAACAACAATACACACCATGGAATCATTTTTGTTTGATTTGTGTCGAGTGAGATTTTCACCTAGAACCCAAAGGAGGGGTATTGGCACTTTTCATGGAAAAATGTGAAAAATTAAATTTTCTAAAAATGAAATAAATGCCTTCTAAACACCTCAAACATTCACTCTTAAACAGAAGATTGTTGTTTTTCGCAATATTTTTAGAAATTTGGGCACTTTTAGTAACATTAACACTTGCGCTGAAGCAACTTTCATGCTCATTTCTTGTCTTTCAGGATTAATTCTGGGTTTTATTTTGTTTATTTGATGAAAATGAACAACAATACACACCATGAAAACATTTTTGTTTGATTTGCGTCAAGTGAGATTTTCACCTAGAACCCAAAGAGGGGGGGGGTATTGGAGCTTTTCATGGAAAAATGTGAAAAATTAAATTTTCTAAAAATGAAATAAATGCCTTCTAAACACCTCAAACATTCACTCTAAAACAGAAGATTGTTGTTTTTCGCAATATTTTTAGAAATTTTAGCTCTTTTAGTAACATTAACACCTGGGCTGAAGCATCTTTTATGATCATTTATTGTCTTTCAAGATACATTCTGGGTTTTATTTTGTTTATTTGATGAAAATGAACAACAATACACACCTTGGATACATTTTTGTTTGATTTGTGTCGAGTGAGATTTTCACCTAGAACCCAAAGGGGGGGGTATTGGCACTTTTCATGGAAAAATGTGAAAAATTAAATTTTCTAAAAATGAAATAAATGCCTTCTAAACACCTCAAACATTCACTCTAAAACAGAAGATTTTTGTTTTTCGCAATATTTTTAGAAATTTGGGCTCTTTTAGTATAATTAACACTTGCGCTGAAGCATCTTTTATGTTCATTTCATGTCTTTCAGGATTAAAATTGGGTTTTATTTTGTTTATTTGATGAAAATGAACAACAATACACACCATGGAAACATTTTTGTTTGATTTGTGTCAAGTGAGATTTTCACCTAGAACCCAAAGGGGGGGGTATTGGCACCTTTAATGGAAAAATGTGAAAAATTAAATTTTCTAAAAATGAAATAAATGCCTTCTAAACACCTCAAACATTCACTCTAAAACAGAAGATTGTTGTTTTTCGCAATATTTTTAGAAATTTGGGCTCTTTTAGTAACATTAACACTTTCGCTGAAGCAACTTTTATGCTCTTTTCTTGTCTTTCAAGATTAATTCTGGGTTTTATTTTGTTTATTTGATGAAAATTAACAACAATACACACCATGGAAACATTTTTGTTTGATTTGTGTCGAAGGAGATTTTCACCTAGAACCCAAAGGGGGGGGTATTGGCACTTTTCATGGAAAAATGTGAAAAATTAAATTTTCTAAAAATGAAATAAATACCTTCTAAACACCTCAAACATTCACTCTAAAAAAGAAGATTGTTGTTTTTCGCAATATTTTTAGAAATTTGGGCTCTTTTAGTAACATTAACTATTGCGCTGAAGTATCTTTTATGCTCATTTCTTGTCTTTCAGGATTAATTCTGGGTTTTATTTCGTTTATTTGATGAAAATGAACAACAATACACACCATGGAATCATTTTTGTTTGATTTGTGTCGAGTGAGATTTTCACCTAGAACCCAAAGGGGGGGTATTGAAACTTTTCATGGAAAAATGTGAAAAATTAAATTTTCTAAAAATGAAATAAATGCCTTCTAAACACCTCAAACATTCACTCTTAAACCGAAGATTGTTGTTTTTCGCAATATTTTTAGAAATTTGGGCACTTTTAGTAACATTAACACCTGGGCTGAAGCACCTTTTATAATCATTTATTGTCTTCGAGGATACATTCTGGGTTTTTTTTTGTTTATTTGATGAAAATGAAAAACAATACACACTTTGGATACATTTTTGTTTGATTTGTGTCGAGTGAGATTTTCACCTAGAACCCAAAGGGGGGGGTATTGGCACTTTTCATGGAAAAATGTGAAAAATTAAATTTTCTAAAAATGAAATAAATGCCTTCCAAACACCTCAAACATTCACTCTAAAACAGAAGATTGTTGTTTTTCGCAATATTTTTAGATATTTAGGCTCTTTTAGTAACATTAACACCTGGGCTGAAGCATCTTTTATGATCATTTATTGTCTTTCAGGATTAATTCTGGGTTTTATTTTGTTTATTTGATGAAAACGAAAACCAATACACACCTTGGATACATTTTGTTTGATTTGTGTCGAGTGAGATTTTCACCTAGAACCCAAAGGGGGGGGTATTGGCACTTTTCATGGAAAAATGTAAAAAATTAAATTTTCTAAAAATGAAATAAATGCCTTCTAAACACCTCAAACATTCACTCTAAAACAGAAGATTGTTGTTTTTCGCAATATTTTTAGAAATTTGGTTTCTTTTAGTAACATTAACACCTGGGCTAAGCATCTTTTATGATCTTTTATTGTCTTTCAGGATTCATTCTGGGTTTTATTTTGTTTATTTGATGAAAATGAACAACAATACACACCTTGGATACATTTTTGTTTGATTTGTAACGAGTGAGATTTTCACCTAGAACCCAAAGGGGGGGTATTGGCACTTTTCATGGAAAAATGAGAAAAATTAAATTTTCTAAAAATGAAATAAATGCCTTCTAAACACATCAAACATTCACTCTAAAACAGAAGATTTGGTTTTTTTCGCAATATTTTTAGAAATTTGGGCTCTTTTAGTAACATTAACACTTGCGCTGAAGCACCTTTTATGATCATTTATTGTCTTTCAGGATTAATTCTGGGTTTTATTTTGTTTATTTGATGAAAATGAAAACCAATACACACCTTGGATACATTTTGTTTGATTTGTGTCGAGTGAGATTTTCACCTAGAACCCAAAGGGGGGTGTATTGGCACTTTTCATGGAAAAATGTAAAAAATTAAATTTTGTAAAAATGAAATAAATGCCTTCTAAACACCTCAAACATTCACTCTAAAACAGAAGATTGTTGTTTTTCGCAATATTTTTAGAAATTTGGGCTCTTTTAGCAACATTAACACCTGGGCTAAGCATCTTTTATGATCTTTTATTGTCTTTAAGGATTCATTCTGGGTTTTATTTTGTTTATTTGATGAAAATGAACAACAATACACACCTTGGATACATTTTTGTTTGATTTGTGTCGAGTGAGATTTTCACCTAGAACCCAAAGGGCGGGTATTGGCACTTTTCATGGAAAAATGTGAAAAATTAAATTTTCTAAAAATGAAATAAATGCCTTCTAAACACCTCAAACATTCACTCAAAAACAGAAGATTGTTGTTTTTCGCAATATTTTTAGAAATTTGGGCTCTTTTAGTAACATTAACACTTTCGCTGAAGCATCTTTTATGCTCCTTTCATGTCTTTCAGGATTCATTCTGGGTTTTATTTTGTTTATTTGATGAAAATGAACAACAATACACACCTTGGATTCATTTTTGTTTGATTTGTTTCGAGTGAGATTTTCACTTAGAACCCAAAGGGGGGGGGTATTGGCACTTTTCATGGAAAAATGTTAAAAATAAAATTTTCTAAAAATGAATGAAATGACTTCTAAACACCTCAAAAATTCACTCTAAAACAGAAGATTGTTGTTTTTCGCAATATTTTTAGAAATTTGGGCTCTTTTAGTAACATTAACACCTGGGCTAAGCATCTTTTATGATCTTTTATTGTCTTTCAGGATTCATTCTGGGTTTTATTTTGTTTATTTGATGAAAATGAACAACAATACACACCTTGGATACATTTTTGTTTGATTTGTAACGAGTGAGATTTTCACCTTGAACCCAAAGGGGGGGGTATTGGCACTTTTCATGGAAAAATGAGAAAAATTAAATTTTCTAAAAATGAAATAAATGCCTTCTAAACACCTCAAACATTCACTCTAAAACAGAAGATTGTTGTTTTTCGCAATATTTTTAGAAATTTGGGCTCTTTTAGTAACATTAACTATTGCGCTGAAGTATCTTTTATGCTCATTTCTTGTCTTTCAGGATTAATTCTGGGTTTTATTTCGTTTATTTGATGAAAATGAACAACAATACACACCATGGAATCATTTTTGTTTGATTTGTGTCGAGTGAGATTTTCACCTAGAACCCAAAGGAGGGGTATTGGCACTTTTCATGGAAAAATGTGAAAAATTAAATTTTCTAAAAATGAAATAAATGCCTTCTAAACACCTCAAACATTCACTCTTAAACAGAAGATTGTTGTTTTTCGCAATATTTTTAGAAATTTGGGCACTTTTAGTAACATTAACACTTGCGCTGAAGCAACTTTCATGCTCATTTCTTGTCTTTCAGGATTAATTCTGGGTTTTATTTTGTTTATTTGATGAAAATGAACAACAATACACACCATGAAAACATTTTTGTTTGATTTGCGTCAAGTGAGATTTTCACCTAGAACCCAAAGGGGGGGGGGGTATTGGAGCTTTTCATGGAAAAATGTGAAAAATTAAATTTTCTAAAAATGAAATAAATGCCTTCTAAACACCTCAAACATTCACTCTAAAACAGAAGATTGTTGTTTTTCGCAATATTTTTAGAAATTTTAGCTCTTTTAGTAACATTAACACTTTCGCTGAAGCAACTTTTATGCTCTTTTCTTGTCTTTCAAGATTAATTCTGGGTTTTATTTTGTTTATTTGATGAAAATGAACAACAATACACACCTTGGATACATTTTTGTTTGATTTGTGTCGAGTGAGATTTTCACCTAGAACCCAAAGGGGGGGGTATTGGCACTTTTCATGGAAAAATGTGAAAAATTAAATTTTCTAAAAATGAAATAAATGCCTTCTAAACACCTCAAACATTCACTCTAAAACAGAAGATTTTTGTTTTTCGCAATATTTTTAGAAATTTGGGCTCTTTTAGTATAATTAACACTTGCGCTGAAGCATCTTTTATGTTCATTTCATGTCTTTCAGGATTAAAATTGGGTTTTATTTTGTTTATTTGATGAAAATGAACAACAATACACACCATGGAAACATTTTTGTTTGATTTGTGTCAAGTGAGATTTTCACCTAGAACCCAAAGGGGGGGGTATTGGCACCTTTAATGGAAAAATGTGAAAAATTAAATTTTCTAAAAATGAAATAAATGCCTTCTAAACACCTCAAACATTCACTCTAAAACAGAAGATTGTTGTTTTTCGCAATATTTTTAGAAATTTGGGCTCTTTTAGTAACATTAACACTTTCGCTGAAGCAACTTTTATGCTCTTTTCTTGTCTTTCAAGATTAATTCTGGGTTTTATTTTGTTTATTTGATGAAAATTAACAACAATACACACCATGGAAACATTTTTGTTTGATTTGTGTCGAAGGAGATTTTCACCTAGAACCCAAAGGGGGGGGTATTGGCACTTTTCATGGAAAAATGTGAAAAATTAAATTTTCTAAAAATGAAATAAATACCTTCTAAACACCTCAAACATTCACTCTAAAAAAGAAGATTGTTGTTTTTCGCAATATTTTTAGAAATTTGGGCTCTTTTAGTAACATTAACTATTGCGCTGAAGTATCTTTTATGCTCATTTCTTGTCTTTCAGGATTAATTCTGGGTTTTATTTCGTTTATTTGATGAAAATGAACAACAATACACACCATGGAATCATTTTTGTTTGATTTGTGTCGAGTGAGATTTTCACCTAGAACCCAAAGGGGGGGTATTGAAACTTTTCATGGAAAAATGTGAAAAATTAAATTTTCTAAAAATGAAATAAATGCCTTCTAAACACCTCAAACATTCACTCTTAAACCGAAGATTGTTGTTTTTCGCAATATTTTTAGAAATTTGGGCACTTTTAGTAACATTAACACCTGGGCTGAAGCACCTTTTATAATCATTTATTGTCTTCGAGGATACATTCTGGGTTTTTTTTTGTTTATTTGATGAAAATGAAAAACAATACACACTTTGGATACATTTTTGTTTGATTTGTGTCGAGTGAGATTATCACCTAGAACCCAAAGGGGGGGGTATTGGCACTTTTCATGGAAAAATGTGAAAAATTAAATTTTCTAAAAATGAAATAAATGCCTTCCAAACACCTCAAACATTCACTCTAAAACAGAAGATTGTTGTTTTTCGCAATATTTTTACATATTTGGGCTCTTTTAGTAACATTAACACCTGGGCTGAAGCATCTTTTATGATCATTTATTGTCTTTCAGGATTAATTCTGGGTTTTATTTTGTTTATTTGATGAAAACGAAAACCAATACACACCTTGGATACATTTTGTTTGATTTGTGTCGAGTGAGATTTTCACCTAGAACCCAAAGGGGGGGGTATTGGCACTTTTCATGGAAAAATGTAAAAAATTAAATTTTCTAAAAATGAAATAAATGCCTTCTAAACACCTCAAACATTCACTCTAAAACAGAAGATTGTTGTTTTTCGCAATATTTTTAGAAATTTGGGCTCTTTTAGTAACATTAACACCTGGGCTAAGCATCTTTTATGATCTTTTATTGTCTTTCAGGATTCATTCTGGGTTTTATTTTGTTTATTTGATGAAAATGAACAACAATACACACCTTGGATACATTTTTGTTTGATTTGTAACGAGTGAGATTTTCACCTAGAACCCAAAGGGGGGGTATTGGCACTTTTCATGGAAAAATGAGAAAAATTAAATTTTCTAAAAATGAAATAAATGCCTTCTAAACACATCAAACATTCACTCTAAAACAGAAGATTTGGTTTTTTCGCAATATTTTTAGAAATTTGGGCTCTTTTAGTAACATTAACACTTGCGCTGAAGCAACTTTTGTGCTCATTTCTTGTCTTTCAGGATTAATTCTGGGTTTTATTTTGTTTATTTGATGAAAATGAACAACAATACACACCATGGAAACATTTTTGTTTGATTTGCGTCAAGTGAGATTTTCACCTAGAACCCAAAGGGGGGGGTATTGGCACTTTTCATGGAAAAATGTGAAAAATTAAATTTTCTAAAAATGAAATAAATGCCTTCTAAACACCTCAAACATTCACTCTAAAACAGAAGATTGTTGTTTTTCGCAATATTTTTAGATATTTGGGCTCTTTTAGTAACATTAACACCTGGGCTGAAGCATCTTTTATGATCATTTATTGTCTTTCAGGATTAATTCTGGGTTTTATTTTGTTTATTTGATGAAAACGAAAACCAATACACACCTTGGATACATTTTGTTTGATTTGTGTCGAGTGAGATTTTCACCTAGAACCCAAAGGGGGGGGTATTGGCACTTTTCATGGAAAAATGTAAAAAATTAAATTTTCTAAAAATGAAATAAATGCCTTCTAAACACCTCAAACATTCACTCTAAAACAGAAGATTGTTGTTTTTCGCAATATTTTTAGAAATTTGGGCTCTTTTAGTAACATTAACACCTGGGCTAAGCATCTTTTATGATCTTTTATTGTCTTTCAGGATTCATTCTGGGTTTTATTTTGTTTATTTGATGAAAATGAACAACAATACACACCTTGGATACATTTTTGTTTGATTTGTAACGAGTGAGATTTTCACCTAGAACCCAAAGGGGGGGTATTGGCACTTTTCATGGAAAAATGAGAAAAATTAAATTTTCTAAAAATGAAATAAATGCCTTCTAAACACATCAAACATTCACTCTAAAACAGAAGATTTGGTTTTTTCGCAATATTTTTAGAAATTTGGGCTCTTTTAGTAACATTAACACTTGCGCTGAAGCAACTTTTGTGCTCATTTCTTGTCTTTCAGGATTAATTCTGGGTTTTATTTTGTTTATTTGATGAAAATGAACAACAATACACACCATGGAAACATTTTTGTTTGATTTGTGTCGAAGGAGATTTTCACCTAGAACCCAAAGGGGGGGGTATTGGCACTTTTCATGGAAAAATGTGAAAAATTAAATTTTCTAAAAATGAAATAAATACCTTCTAAACACCTCAAACATTCACTCTAAAAAAGAAGATTGTTGTTTTTCGCAATATTTTTAGAAATTTGGGCTCTTTTAGTAACATTAACTATTGCGCTGAAGTATCTTTTATGCTCATTTCTTGTCTTTCAGGATTAATTCTGGGTTTTATTTCGTTTATTTGATGAAAATGAACAACAATACACACCATGGAATCATTTTTGTTTGATTTGTGTCGAGTGAGATTTTCACCTAGAACCCAAAGGGGGGGTATTGAAACTTTTCATGGAAAAATGTGAAAAATTAAATTTTCTAAAAATGAAATAAATGCCTTCTAAACACCTCAAACATTCACTCTTAAACCGATGATTGTTGTTTTTCGCAATATTTTTAGAAATTTGGGCACTTTTAGTAACATTAACACCTGGGCTGAAGCACCTTTTATAATCATTTATTGTCTTCGAGGATACATTCTGGGTTTTTTTTTTGTTTATTTGATGAAAATGAAAAACAATACACACTTTGGATACATTTTTGTTTGATTTGTGTCGAGTGAGATTATCACCTAGAACCCAAAGGGGGGGGTATTGGCACTTTTCATGGAAAAATGTGAAAAATTAAATTTTCTAAAAATGAAATAAATGCCTTCCAAACACCTCAAACATTCACTCTAAAACAGAAGATTGTTGTTTTTCGCAATATTTTTAGATATTTGGGCTCTTTTAGTAACATTAACACCTGGGCTGAAGCATCTTTTATGATCATTTATTGTCTTTCAGGATTAATTCTGGGTTTTATTTTGTTTATTTGATGAAAACGAAAACCAATACACACCTTGGATACATTTTGTTTGATTTGTGTCGAGTGAGATTTTCACCTAGAACCCAAAGGGGGGGGTATTGGCACTTTTCATGGAAAAATGTAAAAAATTAAATTTTCTAAAAATGAAATAAATGCCTTCTAAACACCTCAAACATTCACTCTAAAACAGAAGATTGTTGTTTTTCGCAATATTTTTAGAAATTTGGGCTCTTTTAGTAACATTAACACCTGGGCTAAGCATCTTTTATGATCTTTTATTGTCTTTCAGGATTCATTCTGGGTTTTATTTTGTTTATTTGATGAAAATGAACAACAATACACACCTTGGATACATTTTTGTTTGATTTGTAACGAGTGAGATTTTCACCTAGAACCCAAAGGGGGGGTATTGGCACTTTTCATGGAAAAATGAGAAAAATTAAATTTTCTAAAAATGAAATAAATGCCTTCTAAACACATCAAACATTCACTCTAAAACAGAAGATTTGGTTTTTTCGCAATATTTTTAGAAATTTGGGCTCTTTTAGTAACATTAACACTTGCGCTGAAGCAACTTTTGTGCTCATTTCTTGTCTTTCAGGATTAATTCTGGGTTTTATTTTGTTTATTTGATGAAAATGAACAACAATACACACCATGGAAACATTTTTGTTTGATTTGCGTCAAGTGAGATTTTCACCTAGAACCCAAAGGGGGGGGTATTGGCACTTTTCATGGAAAAATGTGAAAAATTAAATTTTCTAAAAATGAAATAAATGCCTTCTAAACACCTCAAACATTCACTCTAAAACAGAAGATTGTTGTTTTTCGCAATATTTTTAGAAATTTGGGCTCTTTTAGTAACATTAACTATTGCGCTGAAGTATCTTTTATGCTCATTTCTTGTCTTTCAGGATTAATTCTGGGTTTTATTTCGTTTATTTGATGAAAATGAACAACAATACACACCATGGAATCATTTTTGTTTGATTTGTGTCGAGTGAGATTTTCACCTAGAACCCAAAGGAGGGGTATTGGCACTTTTCATGGAAAAATGTGAAAAATTAAATTTTCTAAAAATGAAATAAATGCCTTCTAAACACCTCAAACATTCACTCTTAAACAGAAGATTGTTGTTTTTCGCAATATTTTTAGATATTTGGGCACTTTTAGTAACATTAACACCTGGGCTGAAGCACCTTTTATGATCATTTATTGTCTTCCAGGATACATTCTGGGTTTTTTTTGTTTATTTGATGAAAATGAAAAACAATACACACTTTGGATACCTTTTTGTTTGATTTGTGTCGAGTGAGATTTTCACCTAGAACCCAAAGGGGGGGGGTATTGGCACTTTTCATGGAAAAATGTGAAAAATTAAATTTTCTAAAAATGAAATAAATGCCTTCCAAACACCTCAAACATTCACTCTAAAACAGAAGATTGTTGTTTTTCGCAATATTTTTAGAAATTTGGGCTCTTTTAGTAACATTAACTATTGCGCTGAAGTATCTTTTATGCTCATTTCTTGTCTTTCAGGATTAATTCTGGGTTTTATTTCGTTTATTTGATGAAAATGAACAACAATACACACCATGGAATCATTTTTGTTTGATTTGTGTCGAGAGATTTTCACCTAGAACCCAAAGGAGGGGTATTGGCACTTTTCATGGAAAAATGTGAAAAATTAAATTTTCTAAAAATGAAATAAATGCCTTCTAAACACCTCAAACATTCACTCTTAAACAGAAGATTGTTGTTTTTCGCAATATTTTTAGATATTTGGGTACTTTTAGTAACATTAACACCTGGGCTGAAGCACCTTTTATGTTCATTTATTGTCTTCCAGGATACATTCTGGGTTTTTTTTGTTTATTTGATGAAAATGAAAAACAATACACACTTTGGATACATTTTTGTTTGATTTGTGTCGAGTGAGATTTTCACCTAGAACCCAAAGGGGGGGGGTATTGGCACTTTTCATGGAAAAATGTGAAAAATTAAATTTTCTAAAAATGAAATAAATGCCTTCCAAACACCTCAAACATTCACTCTAAAACAGAAGATTGTTGTTTTTCGCAATATTTTTAGAAATTTGGGCTCTTTTAGTAACATTAACACCTGGGCTGAAGCATCTTTTATGATCATTTATTGTCTTTCAGGATTAATTCTGGGTTTTATTTTGTTTATTTGATGAAAATGAAAACCAATACACACCTTGGATACATTTTGTTTGATTTGTGTCGAGTGAGATTTTCACCTAGAACCCAAAGGGGGGGGTATTGGCACTTTTCATGGAAAAATGTAAAAAATTAAATTTTCTAAAAATGAAATAAATGCCTTCTAAACACCTGAAACATTCACTCTAAAACAGAAGATTGTTGTTTTTCGCAATATTTTTAGAAATTTGGGCTCTTTTAGTAACATTAACACCTGGGCTAAGCATCTTTTATGATCTTTTATTGTCTTTCAGGATTCATTCTGGGTTTTATTTTATTTATTTGATGAAAATGAACAACAATACACACCTTGGATACATTTTTGTTTGATTTGTAACGAGTGAGATTTTCACCTTGAACCCAAAGGGGGGGGTATTGGCACTTTTCATGGAAAAATGTGAAAAATTAAATTTTCTAAAAATGAAATAAATGCCTTCCAAACACCTCAAACATTCACTCTAAAACAGAAGATTGTTGTTTTTCGCAATATTTTTAGATATTTGGGCTCTTTTAGTAACATTAACACCTGGGCTGAAGCATCTTTTATGATCATTTATTGTCTTTCAGGATTAATTCTGGGTTTTATTTTGTTTATTTGATGAAAACGAAAACCAATACACACCTTGGATACATTTTGTTTGATTTGTGTCGAGTGAGATTTTCACCTAGAACCCAAAGGGGGGGGTATTGGCACTTTTCATGGGAAAATGTGAAAAATTAAATTTTCAAAAAATGAAATAAATGCCTCCTAAACACCTCAAACATTCACTCTAAAACAGAAGATTGTTGTTTTTCGCAATATTTTTAGAAATTTTAGCTCTTTTAGTAACATTAACACCTGGGCTGAAGCATCTTTTATGATCATTTATTGTCTTTCAAGATACATTCTGGGTTTTATTTTGTTTATTTGATGAAAATGAACAACAATACACACCATGGAAACATTTTTGTTTGATTTGTGTCGAGTGAGATTTTCACTTAGAACCCAAAGGGCGGGTATTGGCACTTTTCATGGAAAAATGTGAAAAATTAAATTTTCTAAAAATGAAATAAATGCCTTCTAAACACCTCAAACATTCACTCTGAAACAGAAGATTGTTGTTTTTCGCAATATTTTTAGAAATTTCGGCACTTTAGTAACATTAACACCTGGGCTGAAGCATCTTTTATGATCATTTATTGTCTTTCAGGATACATTCTGGGTTTTTTTTGTTTATTTGATGAAAATAAAAAACAATACACACTTTGGATACATTTTTGATTGATTTGTGTCGAGTGAGATTTTCACCTAGAACCCAAAGGGGGGGGTATTGGCACTTTTCATGGAAAAATGTGAAAAATTAAATTTTCTAAAAATGAAATAAATGCCTTCTAAACACCTCAAACATTCACTCTAAAACAGAAGATTGTTGTTTTTCGCAATATTTTTAGAAATTTGGGCTCTTTTAGTATAATTAACACTTGCGCTGAAGCATCTTTTATGTTCATTTCATGTCTTTCAGGATTAATTCTGGGTTTATTTTGTTTATTTGATGAAAATGAACAACAATACACACCATGGAAACATTTTTGTTTGATTTGTGTCAAGTGAGATTTTCACCTAGAACCCAAAGGGGGGGGTATTGGCACCTTTAATGGAAAAATGTAAAAAATTAAATTTTCTAAAAATGAAATAAATGCCTTCTAAACACCTCAAACATTCACTCTAAAACAGAAGATTGTTGTTTTTCGCAATATTTTTAGAAATTTGGGCTCTTTTAGTAACATTAACACTTTCGCTGAAGCAACTTTTATGCTCTTTTCTTGTCTTTCAAGATTAATTCTGGGTTTTATTTTGTTTATTTTGTGAAAATGAACAACAATACACACCATGGAAACATTTTTGTTTGATTTGTGTCGAGTGAGATTTTTACCTAGAACCCAAAGGGGGGGTATTGGCCCTTTTCATGGAAAAATGTGAAAAATTAAATTTTCTAAAAATGAAATAAATGCCTTCTAAACACCTCAAACATTCACTCTAAAACAGAAGATTGTTGTTTTTCGCAATATTTTTAGAAATTTGGGCTCTTTTAGTAACATTAACACTTGCGCTGAAGTATCTTTTATGCTCATTTCTTGTCTTTCAGGATTAATTCTGGGTTTTATTTCGTTTATTTGATGAAAATGAACAACAATACACACCATGGAATCATTTTTGTTTTATTTGTGTCGAGTGAGATTTTCACCTAGAACCCAAAGGGGGGGGGTATTGGCACTTTTCATGGAAAAATGTAAAATATTAAATTTTCTAAAAATGAAATAAATGCCTTCTAAACACCTCAAACATTCACTCTAAAACAGAAGATTGTTGTTTTTCGCAATATTTTTAGAAATTTGGGCTCTTTTAGTAACATTAACACCTGGGCTGAAGCATCTTTTATGATCATTTATTGTCTTTCAGGATACATTCTGGGTTTTATTTTGTTTATTTGATGAAAATGAACAAAAATACACACCTTGGATACATTTTTGTTTGATTTGTGTCGAGTGAGATTTTCACCTAGAACCCAAAGGGGGGGGTATTGGCACCTTTAATGGAAAAATGTAAAAAATTAAATTTTCTAATAATGAAATAAATGCCTTCTAAACACCTCAAAAATTCACTCTAAAACAGAAGATTGTTGTTTTTCGCAATATTTTTAGAAATTTGGGCTCTTTTAGTAACATTAACACTTTCGCTGAAGCAACTTTTATGCTCTTTTCTTGTCTTTCAAGATTAATTCTGGGTTTTATTTTGTTTATTTGGTGAAAATGAACAACAATACACACCATGGAAACATTTTTGTTTGATTTGTGTCGAGTGAGATTTTTACCTAGAACCCAAAGGGGGGGGTATTGGCCCTTTTCATGGAAAAATGTGAAAAATTAAATTTTCTAAAAATGAAATAAATGCCTTCTTAACACCTCAAACATTCACTCTAAAACAGAAGATTGTTGTTTTTCGCAATATTTTTAGAAATTTGGGCTCTTTTAGTAACATTAACACTTGCGCTGAAGTATCTTTTATGCTCATTTCTTGTCTTTCAGGATTAATTCTGGGTTTTATTTTGTTTATTTGATGAAAATGAACAAAAATACACACCTTGGATACATTTTTGTTTGATTTGTGTCGAGTGAGATTTTCACCTAGAACCCAAAGGGGGGGGTATTGGCACTTTTCATGGAAAAATGTGAAAAAATAAAATTTTCTAAAAATGAAATAAATGCCTTCTAAACACCTCAAACATTCACTCTAAAACAGTAGATTGTTGTTTTTCGCAATATTTTTAGAAATTTGGGCTCTTTTAGTAACATTAACACTTTCGCTGAAGCAACTTTTATGCTCTTTTCTTGTCTTTCAAGATTAATTCTGGGTTTTATTTTGTTAATTTGATGAAAATGAACAACAATACACACCATGGAAACATTTTTGTTTGATTTGTGTCGAGTGAGATTTTCACCTAGAACCCAAAGGGGGGGGTATTGGCACTTTTCATGGAAAAATATGAAAAATTAAATTTTCTAAAAATGAAATAAATACCTTCTTAACACCTAAAACATTCACTCTAAAACAGAAGATTGTTGTTTTTCGCAATATTTTTAGAAATATGGGCTCTTTTAGTAACATTAACACTTGCGCTGAAGCATCTTTTATGCTCATTTCTTGTCTTTCAATTTTAATTCTGGGTTTTATTTTGTTTATTTGATGAAAATGAACAACAATACACACCATGGAAACATTTTTGATTGATTTGTGTCGAGTGAGATTTTCACCAAGAACCCAAGGGGGGGTATTGGCACTTTTCATGGAACAACGTGAAAAATTAAATTTTCTAAAAATGAAATAAATACCTTCTAAACACCTCAAACATTCACTCTAAAACATAAGATTGTTTTTTTTCGCAATATTTTTAGAAATTATGGCTCTTTTAGTAACATTAACACCTGGGCTGAAGCATCTTTTATGATCTTTTATTGTCTTTCAGGATTTATTCTGGGTTTTATTTGTTTATTTGATGAAAATGAACAACAATACACACCATGGAAACATTTTTGATTGATTTGTGTCGAGTGAGATATTCACTAAGAACCCAAAGGGGGGGGTTTTGGCACTTTTCATGGAAAAATGTAAAAAAATAAATTTTCTAAAAATGAAATAAATGCCTTCTAAACACCTCAAACATTCACTCTAAAATAGAAGATAGTTGTTTTTCGCAATATTTTTAGAAATTTTGGCTCTTTTAGTAACATTAACACTTTCGCTGAAGCATCTTTTATGCTCCTTTCATGTCTTTCAGGAATCATTCTGGGTTTTATTTTGTTTATTTGTTGAAAATGAACAACAATACACACCTTGGATACATTTTTGTTTGATTAGTATCGAGTGAGATTTTCACTTAGAACCCAAAGGGGGGGGTATTGGCACTTTTCATGGAAAAATGTGAAAAATAAAATTTTCTAAAAATGAATGAAATGACTTCTAAACACCTCAAACATTCACTCTAAAACAGAAGATTGTTTTTTTTCGCAATATTTTTAGAAATTTGGGCTCTTTTAGTAACATTAACACTTTCGCTGAAGAAACTTTTATGCTCATTTCTTGTCTTTCAGGATTAATTCTGGGTTTTATTTTGTTTATTTGATGAATATGAACAACAATACACACCATGGAAACATTTTTGTTTGATTTGCGTCAAGTGAGATTTTCACCTAGAACCAAAAGGGGGGGTATTGGCACTTTTCATGGAAAAATATGAAAAATTAAATTTTCTAAAAATGAAATAAATGCCTTCTTAACACCTCAAACATTCACTCTAAAACAGAAGATTGTTGTTTTTCGCAATATTTTTAGAAATTTGGGCTCTTTTAGTAACATTAACACTTTCGCTGAAGAAACTTTTATGATCATTTATTGTCTTTCAAGATACATTCTGGGTTTTATTTTGTTTATTTGATGAAAATGAACAACAATACACACCTTGGATACATTTTTGTTTGATTTGTGTCGAGTGAGATTTTCATCTAGAACCCAAAGGGGGGGGTATTGGCACTTTTCATGGAAAAATGTGAAAAATTAAATTTTCTAAAAATGAAATAAATGCCTTCTAAACACCTCAAACATTCACTCTAAAACAGAAGATTGTTGTTTTTCGCAATATTTTTAGAAATTTGGGCTCTTTTAGTAACATTAACACTTTCGCTGAAGCAACTTTTATGCTCTTTTCTTGTCTTTCAAGATTAATTCTGGGTTTTATTTTGTTTATTTGGTGAAAATGAACAACAATACACACCATGTAAACATTTTTGTTTGATTTGTGTCGAGTGAGATTTTTACCTAGAACCCAAAGGGGGGGGTATTGGAACTTTTCATGGAAAAATGTGAAAAATTAAATTTTCTAAAAATGAAATAAATACCTTCTAAACACCTCAAACATTCACTCTAAAACAGAAGATTGTTGTTTTTCGCAATATTTTTAGAAATTTGGGCTCTTTTAGTAACATTAACACTTGCGCTGAAGTATCTTTTATGCTCATTTCTTGTCTTTCAGGATTAATTCTGGGTTTTATTTCGTTTATTTGATGAAAATGAACAACAATACACACCATGGAATCATTTTTGTTTTATTTGTGTCGAGTGAGATTTTCACCTAGAACCCAAAGGGTATTATATTGGCACTTTTATTATATTGGCATTGGTATATTATTGGCACTTTTCATGGAAAAATGTAAAAAATTAAATTTTCTAAAAATGAAATAAATGCCTTCTAAACACCTCAAACATTCACTCTAAAACAGAAGATTGTTGTTTTTCGCAATATTTTTAGAAATTTGGGCTCTTTTAGTAACATTAACACCTGGGCTGAAGCATCTTTTATGATCATTTATTGTCTTTCAGGATACATTCTGGGTTTTATTTTGTTTATTTGATGAAAATGAACAAAAATACACACCTTGGATACATTTTTGTTTGATTTGTGTCGAGTGAGATTTTCACCTAGAACCCAAAGGGGGGGGTATTGGCACTTTTCATGGAAAAATGTGAAAAAATAAAATTTTCTAAAAATGAAATAAATGCCTTCTAAACACCTCAAACATTCACTCTTAAACAGTAGATTGTTGTTTTTCGCAATATTTTTAGAAATTTGGGCTCTTTTAGTAACATTAACACTTTCGCTGAAGCAACTTTTATGCTCTTTTCTTGTCTTTCAAGATTAATTCTGGGTTTTATTTTGTTAATTTGATGAAAATGAACAACAATACACACCATGGAAACATTTTTGTTTGATTTGTGTCGAGTGAGATTTTCACCTAGAACCCAAAGGGGGAAGTATTGGCACTTTTCATGGAAAAATATGAAAAATTAAATTTTCTAAAAATGAAATAAATACCTTCTAAACACCTAAAACATTCACTCTAAAACAGAAGATTGTTGTTTTTCGCAATATTTTTAGAAATATGGGCTCTTTTAGTAACATTAACACTTGCGCTGAAGCATCTTTTATGCTCATTTCTTGTCTTTCAATTTTAATTCTGGGTTTTATTTTGTTTATTTGATGAAAATGAACAACAATACACACCATGGAAACATTTTTGATTGATTTGTGTCGAGTGAGATTTTCACCCAGAACCCAAGGGGGGGTATTGGCACTTTTCATGGAACAACGTGAAAAATTTAATTTTCTAAAAATGAAATAAATACCTTCTAAACACCTCAAACATTCACTCTAAAACATAAGATTGTTGTTTTTCGCAATATTTTTAGAAATTTGGGCTCTTTTAGTAACATTAACACCTGGGCTGAAGCATCTTTTATGATCTTTTATTGTCTTTCAGGATTTATTCTGGGTTTTATTTGTTTATTTGATGAAAATGAACAACAATACACACCATGGAAACATTTTTGTTTGATTTGTGTCGAGTGAGATATTCACCTAGAACCCAAAGGGGGGGGGTTTTGGCACTTTTCATGGAAAAATGTAAAAAAATAAATTTTCTAAAAATGAAATAAATGCCTTCTAAACACCTCAAACATTCACTCTAAAACAGAAGATTGTTGTTTTTCGCAATATTTTTAGAAATTTGGGCACTTTTAGTAACATTAACACCTGGGCTGAAGCATCTTTTATGATCATTTATTGTCTTTCAGGATACATTCTGGGTTTTTTTTTGTTTATTTGATGAAAATGAAAAACAATACACACTTTGGATACATTTTTGATTGATTTGTGTCGAGTGAGATTTTCACCTAGAACCCAAAGGGGGGTATTGGCACTTTTCATGGAAAAATGTGAAAAATTAAATTTTCCAAAAATGAAATAAATGCCTTTTAAACACCTCAAACATTCACTCTAAAACAGTAGATTGTTGTTTTTCGCAATATTTTTAGAAATTTGGGCTCTTTTAGTAACATTAACACTTTCGCTGAAGCAACTTTTATGCTCTTTTCTTGTCTTTCAAGATTAATTCTGGGTTTTATTTTGTTAATTTGATGAAAATGAACAACAATACACACCATGGAAACATTTTTGTTTGATTTGTGTCGAGTGAGATTTTCACCTAGAACCCAAAGGGGGGGGTATTGGCACTTTTCATGGAAAAATATGAAAAATTAAATTTTCTAAAAATGAAATAAATACCTTCTAAACACCTAAAACATTCACTCTAAAACAGAAGATTGTTGTTTTTCGCAATATTTTTAGAAATATGGGCTCTTTTAGTAACATTAACACTTGCGCTGAAGCATCTTTTATGCTCATTTCTTGTCTTTCAATTTTAATTCTGGGTTTTATTTTGTTTATTTGATGAAAATGAACGACAATACACACCATGGAAACATTTTTGATTGATTTGTGTCGAGTGAGATTTTCACCAAGAACCCAAGGGGGGGTATTGGCACTTTTCATGGAACAACGTGAAAAATTAAATTTTCTAAAAATGAAATAAATACCTTCTAAACACCTCAAACATTCACTCTAAAACATAAGATTGTTTTTTTTCGCAATATTTTTAGAAATTTGGGCTCTTTTAGTAACATTAACACCTGGGCTGAAGCATCTTTTATGATCTTTTATTGTCTTTCAGGATTTATTCTGGGTTTTATTTGTTTATTTGATGAAAATGAACAACAATACACACCATGGAAACATTTTTGATTGATTTGTGTCGAGTGAGATATTCACTTAGAACCCAAAGGGGGGGGTTTTGGCACTTTTCATGGAAAAATGTAAAAAAATAAATTTTCTAAAAATGAAATAAATGCCTTCTAAACACCTCAAACATTCACTCTAAAATAGAAGATAGTTGTTTTTCGCAATATTTTTAGAAATTTTGGCTCTTTTAGTAACATTAACACTTTCGCTGAAGCATCTTTTATGCTCCTTTCATGTCTTTCAGGAATCATTCTGGGTTTTATTTTGTTTATTTGATGAAAATGAACAACAATACACACCTTGGATACATTTTTGTTTGATTTGTATCGAGTGAGATTTTCACTTAGAACCCAAAGGGGGGGGTATTGGCACTTTTCATGGAAAAATGTGAAAAATAAAATTTTCTAAAAATGAATGAAATGACTTCTAAACACCTCAAACATTCACTCTAAAACAGAAGATTGTTGTTTTTCGCAATATTTTTAGAAATTTGGGCTCTTTTAGTAACATTAACACTTTCGCTGAAGAAACTTTTATGCTCATTTCTTGTCTTTCAGGATTAATTCTGGGTTTTATTTTGTTTATTTGATGAATATGAACAACAATACACACCATGGAAACATTTTTGTTTGATTTGCGTCAAGTGAGATTTTCACCTAGAACCCAAAGGGGGGGGTATTGGCACTTTTCATGGAAAAATGTGAAAAATTAAATTTTCTAAAAATGAAATAAATGCCTTCTAAACACCTCAAACATTCACTCTTAAACAGAAGATTGTTGTTTTTCGCAATATTTTTAGAAATTTGGGCTCTTTTAGTAACATTAACACTTTCGCTGAAGCAACTTTTATGCTCTTTTCTTGTCTTTCAAGATTAATTCTGGGTTTTATTTTGTTTATTTGGTGAAAATGAACAACAATACACACCATGGAAATATTTTTGTTTGATTTGTGTCAAGTGAGATTTTTACCTAGAACCCAAAGGGGGGGGTATTGGAACTTTTCATGGAAAAATGTGAAAAATTAAATTTTCTAAAAATGAAATAAATACCTTCTAAACACCTCAAACATTCACTCTAAAACAGAAGATTGTTGTTTTTCGCAATATTTTTAGAAATTTGGGCTCTTTTAGTAACATTAACACTTGCGCTGAAGTATCTTTTATGCTCATTTCTTGTCTTTCAGGATTAATTCTGGGTTTTATTTCGTTTATTTGATGAAAATGAACAACAATACACACCATGGAATCATTTTTGTTTTATTTGTGTCGAGTGAGATTTTCACCTAGAACCCAAAGGGGGGTATTGGCACTTTTCATGGAAAAATGTAAAAAATTAAATTTTCTAAAAATGAAATAAATGCCTTCTAAACACCTCAAACATTCACTCTAAAACAGAAGATTGTTGTTTTTCGCAATATTTTTAGAAATTTGGGCTCTTTTACTAACATTAACACCTGGGCTGAAGCATCTTTTATGATCATTTATTGTCTTTCAGGATACATTCTGGGTTTTATTTTGTTTATTTGATGAAAATGAACAAAAATACACACCTTGGATACATTTTTGTTTGATTTGTGTCGGATGAGATTTTCACCTAGAACCCAAAGGGGGGGGTATTGGCACTTTTCATGGAAAAATATGAAAAATTAAATTTTCTAAAAATGAAATAAATACCTTCTAAACACCTAAAACATTCACTCTAAAACAGAAGATTGTTGTTTTTCGCAATATTTTTAGAAATATGGGCTCTTTTAGTAACATTAACACTTGCGCTGAAGCATCTTTTATGCTCATTTCTTGTCTTTCCATTTTAATTCTGGGTTTTATTTTGTTTATTTGATGAAAATGAACAACAATACACACCATGGAAACATTTTTGATTGATTTGTGTCGAGTGAGATTTTCACCCAGAACCCAACGGGGGGGTATTGGCACTTTTCATGGAACAACGTGAAAAATTTAATTTTCTAAAAATGAAATAAATACCTTCTAAACACCTCAAACATTCACTCTAAAACATAAGATTGTTGTTTTTCGCAATATTTTTAGAAATTTGGGCTCTTTTAGTAACATTAACACCTGGGCTGAAGCATCTTTTATGATCTTTTATTGTCTTTCAGGATTTATTCTGGGTTTTATTTGTTTATTTGATGAAAATGAACAACAATACACACCATGGAAACATTTTTGTTTGATTTGTGTCGAGTGAGATATTCACCTAGAACCCAAAGGGGGGGGTTTTGGCACTTTTCATGGAAAAATGTAAAAAAATAAATTTTCTAAAAATGAAATAAATGCCTTCTAAACACCTCAAACATTCACTCTAAAACAGAAGATTGTTGTTTTTCGCAATATTTTTAGAAATTTGGGCACTTTTAGTAACATTAACACCTGGGCTGAAGCATCTTTTATGATCATTTATTGTCTTTCAGGATACATTCTGGGTTTTTTTTTGTTTATTTGATGAAAATGAAAAACAATACACACTTTGGATACATTTTTGATTGATTTGTGTCGAGTGAGATTTTCACCTAGAACCCAAAGGGGGGTATTGGCACTTTTCATGGAAAAATGTGAAAAATAAAATTTTCTAAAAATGAATGAAATGACTTCTAAACACCTCAAACATTCACTCTAAAACAGAAGATTGTTGTTTTTCGCAATATTTTTAGAAATTTGGGCTCTTTTAGTAACATTAACACTTTCGCTGAAGAAACTTTTATGCTCATTTCTTGTCTTTCAGGATTAATTCTGGGTTTTATTTTGTTTATTTGATGAATATGAACAAAAATACACACCATGGAAACATTTTTGTTTGATTTGCGTCAAGTGAGATTTTCACCTAGAACCCAAAGGGGGGGGTATTGGCACTTTTCATGGAAAAATGTGAAAAATTAAATTTTCTAAAAATGAAATAAATGCCTTCTAAACACCTCAAACATTCACTCTTAAACAGAAGATTGTTGTTTTTCGCAATATTTTTAGAAATTTGGGCTCTTTTAGTAACATTAACACTTTCGCTGAAGCAACTTTTATGCTCTTTTCTTGTCTTTCAAGATTAATTCTGGGTTTTATTTTGTTTATTTGGTGAAAATGAACAACAATACACACCATATAAACATTTTTGTTTGATTTGTGTCAAGTGAGATTTTTACCTAGAACCCAAAGGGGGGGGTATTTGAACTTTTCATGGAAAAATGTGAAAAATTAAATTTTCTAAAAATGAAATAAATACCTTCTAAACACCTCAAACATTCACTCTAAAACAGAAGATTGTTGTTTTTCGCAATATTTTTAGAAATTTGGGCTCTTTTAGTAACATTAACACTTGCGCTGAAGTATCTTTTAAGCTCATTTCTTGTCTTTCAGGATTAATTCTGGGTTTTATTTCGTTTATTTGATGAAAATGAACAACAATACACACCATGGAATCATTTTTGTTTTATTTGTGTCGAGTGAGATTTTCACCTAGAACCCAAAGGGGGGTATTGGCACTTTTCATGGAAAAATGTAAAAAATTAAATTTTCTAAAAATGAAATAAATGCCTTCTAAACACCTCAAACATTCACTCTAAAACAGAAGATTGTTGTTTTTCGCAATATTTTTAGAAATTTGGGCTCTTTTAGTAACATTAACACCTGGGCTGAAGCATCTTTTATGATCATTTATTGTCTTTCAGGATACATTCTGGGTTTTATTTTGTTTATTTGATGAAAATGAACAAAAATACACACCTTGGATACATTTTTGTTTGATTTGTGTCGGATGAGATTTTCACCTAGAACCCAAAGGGGGGGGGGTATTGGCACTTTTCATGGAAAAATGTGAAAAAATAAAATTTTCTAAAAATGAAATAAATGCCTTCTAAACACCTCAAACATTCACTCTAAAACAGTAGATTGTTGTTTTTCGCAATATTTTTAGAAATTTGGGCTCTTTTAGTAACATTAACACTTTCGCTGAAGCAACTTTTATGCTCTTTTCTTGTCTTTCAAGATTAATTCTGGGTTTTATTTTGTTAATTTGATGAAAATGAACAACAATACACACCATGGAAACATTTTTGTTTGATTTGTGTCGAGTGAGATTTTCACCTAGAACCCAAAGGGGGGGGTATTGGCACTTTTCATGGAAAAATATGAAAAATTAAATTTTCTAAAAATGAAATAAATACCTTCTAAACACCTAAAACATTCACTCTAAAACAGAAGATTGTTGTTTTTCGCAATATTTTTAGAAATATGGGCTCTTTTAGTAACATTAACACTTGCGCTGAAGCATCTTTTATGCTCATTTCTTGTCTTTCCATTTTAATTCTGGGTTTTATTTTGTTTATTTGATGAAAATGAACAACAATACACACCATGGAAACATTTTTGATTGATTTGTGTCGAGTGAGATTTTCACCCAGAACCCAACGGGGGGGTATTGGCACTTTTCATGGAACAACGTGAAAAATTTAATTTTCTAAAAATGAAATAAATACCTTCTAAACACCTCAAACATTCACTCTAAAACATAAGATTGTTGTTTTTCGCAATATTTTTAGAAATTTGGGCTCTTTTAGTAACATTAACACCTGGGCTGAAGCATCTTTTATGATCTTTTATTGTCTTTCAGGATTTATTCTGGGTTTTATTTGTTTATTTGATGAAAATGAACAACAATACACACCATGGAAACATTTTTGTTTGATTTGTTTCGAGTGAGATATTCACCTAGAACCCAAAGGGGGGGGTTTTGGCACTTTTCATGGAAAAATGTAAAAAAATAAATTTTCTAAAAATGAAATAAATGCCTTTTAAACACCTCAAACATTCACTCTAAAACAGAAGATTGTTGTTTTTCGCAATATTTTTAGAAATTTGGGCACTTTTAGTGACATTAACACCTGGGCTGAAGCATCTTTTATGATCATTTATTGTCTTTCAGGATACATTCTGGGTTTTTTTTTGTTTATTTGATGAAAATGAAAAACAATACACACTTTGGATACATTTTTGATTGATTTGTGTCGAGTGAGATTTTCACCTAGAACCCAAAGGGGGGGAACTTTTCATGGAAAAATTTGAAAAATTAAATTTTCTAAAAATGAAATAAATGCCTTCTAAACACCTCAAACATTCACTCTAAAATAGAAGATTGTTGATTTTCGCAATATTTTTAGAAATTTGGGCACTTTTAGTAACCTTAACACCTGGGCTGAAGCACCTTTTATGATCATTTATTGTCTTCCAGGATACATTCTGGGTTTTTTTTTGTTTATTTGATGAAAATGAAAAACAATACACACTTTGGATACATTTTTGTTTGATTTGTGTCGAGTGAGATTTTCACCTAGAACCCAAAGGGGGGGGTATTGTAACTTTTCATGGAAAAATGTGAAAAATTAAATTTTCTAAAAATGAAATAAATGCCCTCTAAACACCTCAAACATTCACTCTAAAATAGAAGATTGTTGTTCTTCGCAATATTTTTAGAAATTTTGGCTCTTTTAGTAACATTAACACTTTCGCTGAAGCATCTTTTATGCTCCTTTCATGTCTTTCAGGATTCATTCTGGGTTTTATTTTGTTTATTTGATGAAAATTAACAACAATACACACCTTGGATACATTTTTGTTTGATTTGTATCGAGTGAGATTTTCACTTAGAACCCAAAGGGGGGGTATTGGCACTTTTCATGGAAAAATATGAAAAATTAAATTTTTTAAAAATGAAATAATAGCCTTCTAAACACCGCAAACATTCACTCTAAAACAGAAGATTGTTGTTTTTCGCAATATTTTTAGAAATTTGGGCTCTTTTAGTAAAATTAACACTTGCGCTGAAGCATCTTTTATGCTCATTTCATGTCTTTCAGGATTATTTCTGGGTTTTATTTTGTTTATTTGATGAAAATGAACAACAACACACACCATGGAAACATTTTTGTTTGATTTGTGTTGAGTGAGATTTTCACCTAGAACCCAAAGGGGGGGGGTATTGGCACTTTTCATGGAAAAATGTGAAAAATGAAATTTTCTAAAAATGAAATAAATGCCTTCTAAACACCTCAAACATTCACTCTAAAACAGAAAATTGTTGTTTTTCGCAATATTTTTAGAAATTTGGGCTCTTTTAGTAACATTAACACTTGGGCTGAAGCATCTTTTATGATCTTTTATTGTCTTTCAGGATTCATTCTGGGTTTTATTTTGTTTATTTGATGAAAATGAACAACAATACACACCTTGGATACATTTTTGTTTGATTTGTGTCGAGCGAGATTTTCACCTAGAACCCAAAGGGGGGGGTATTGGCACTTTTCATGGAAAAATGTGAAAAATTAAATTTTCTAAAAATGAAATAAATGCCCTCTAAACACCTCAAACATTCACTCTAAAACAGAAGATTGTTGTTTTTCGCAATATTTTTAGAAATTTGGGCTCTTTTAGTAACATTAACACTTTCGCTGAAGCAACTTTTATGCTTATTTCTTGTCTTTCAAGATTAATTCTGGGTTTTATTTTGTTTATTTGATGAAAATGAAAAACAATACACACCTTGGATACATTTTTGTTTGATTTGTGTCGAGTGAGATTTTCACCTGGAACCCAAAGGGGGGGTTTTGGCACTTTTCATGGAAAAATGTGAAAAATTAAATTTTCTAAAAATGAAATAAATGCCTTCTAAACACCTCAAACATTCACTCTAAAACAGAAGATTGTTGTTTTTCGCAATATTTTTAGAAATTTGGGCTCTTTTAGTAACATTAACACTTGCGCTGAGGTATCTTTTATGCTCATTTCCTGTCTTTCAGGATTAATTCTGGGTTTTATTTCGTTTATTTGATGAAAATGAACAACAATACACACCATGGAATCATTTTTGTTTGATTTGTGTCGAGTGAGATTTTCACCTAGAACCCAAAGGGGGGGGTATTGGCACTTTTCATGGAAAAATGTAAAAAATTAAATTTTCTAAAAATGAAGTAAATGCCTTCTAAACACCTCAAACATTCACTCTAAAACAGAAGATTGTTGTTTTTCGCAATATTTTTAGAAATTTGGGCTCTTTTAGTAACATTAACACCTGGGCTGAAGCATCTTTTATGATTATTTATTGTCTTTCAGGATACATTCTGGGTTTTATTTTGTTTATTTGATGAAAATGAACAAAAATACACACCTTGGATACATTTTTGTTTGATTTGTGTCGAGTGAGATTTTCACCTAGAACCCAAAGGGGGAGGTATTGGCACTTTTCATGGAAAAATGTGAAAAAATAAAATTTTCTAAAAATGAAATAAATGCCTTCTAAACACCTCAAACATTCACTATAAAACAGTAGATTGTTGTTTTTCGCAATATTTTTAGAAATTTGGGCTCTTTTAGTAACATTAACACTTTCGCTGAAGCAACTTTTATGCTCGTTTCTTGTCTTTCAAGATTAATTCTGGGTTTTATTTTGTTAATTTGATGAAAATGAACAACAATACACAACATGGAAACATTTTTGTTTGATTTGTGTCGAGTGAGATTTTCACCTAGAACCCAAAGGGGGGGGTATTGGCACTTTTCATGGAAAAATGTGAAAAATTAAATTTTCTAAAAATGAAATAAATGCCTTCTAAACACCTCAAACATTTACTCTAAAACAGAAGATTGTTGTTTTTCGCAATATTTTTAGAAATTTGGGCTCTTTTAGTAACATTAACACTTGCGCTGAAGCATCTTTTATGCTCATTTCTTGTCTTTCAGGATTAATTCTGGGTTTTATTTGTTTATTTGATGAAAATGAACAACAATACAAACCATGGAAACATTTTTGATTGATTTGTGTCGAGTGAGATATTCACCTAGAACCCAAAGGGGGGGGTTTTTGCACTTTTCATGAAAAAATGTAAAAAAATAAATTTTCTAAAAATGAAATAAATGCCTTCTAAACACCTCAAACATTCACTTTAAAACAGAAGATTGTTGTTTTTCGCAATATTTTTAGAAATTTGGGCTCTTTTAGTAACATTAACACCTGGGCTAAGCATCTTTTATGATCTTTTATTGTCTTTCAGGATACATTCTGGGTTTTATTTTGTTTATTTGATGAAAACGAACAACAATACACACCTTGGATACATTTTTGTTTGATTTTTGTCGAGTGAGATTTTCACCTAGAACCCAAAGGGGGGGGTATTGGCACTTTTCATGGAAAAATGTGAAAAATTAAATTTTCTAAAAATGAAATAAATGCCTTCTAAACACCACAAACATTCACTCTAAAACAGAAGATTGTTGTTTTTCGCAATATTTTTAGACAATTGGGCTCTTTAAGTAACATTAACACTTGCGCTGAAGCATCATTTATGCTAATTTCTTGTCTTTCAGGATTATTCTGGGTTTTATTTTGTTTATTTGATGAAAATAAACAACAATACACACCATGGAAACATTTTTGTTTGATTTGTGTCGAGTGAGATTTTCACTTAGAACCCAAAGGGGGGGGTATTGGCACTTTTCATGGAAAAATGTGAAAAATTAAATTTTCTAAAAATGAAATAAATGCCTTCTAAACACCTCACACATTCACTCTAAAACAGAAGATTGTTGTTTTTCGCAATATTTTTAGAAATTTGGGCACTTTTAGTAACATTAACACCTGGGCTGAAGCATCTTTTATGATCATTTATTGTCTTTCAGGATACATTCTGGGTTTTTTTTTTGTTTATTTGATGAAAATGAAAAACAATACACACTTTGGATACATTTTTGATTGATTTGTGTCGAGTGAGATTTTCACCTAGAACCCAAAGGGGGGGGTATTGGCACTTTTCATGGAAAAATGTGAAAAATTAAAATTTTCTAAAAATGAAATAAATGCCTTCTAAACACCTCAAACATTCACTCTAAAATAGAAGATTGTTGTTTTTCGCAATATTTTTAGAACTTTTGGCTCTTTTAGTAACATTAACACTTTCGCTGAAGCATCTTTTATGCTCCTTTCATGTCTTTCAGGATTCATTCTGGGTTTTATTTTGTTTATTTGATGAAAATGAACAACAATACACACCTTGGATACATTTTTGTTTGATTTGTATTGAGTGAGATTTTCACTTAGAACCCAAAGGGGGGGGGTATTGGCACTTTTCATGGAAAAATGTGAAAAATAAAATTTTCTAAAAATGAAATAAATGCCTTCTAAACACCACAAACATTCACTCTAAAACAGAAGATTGTTGTTTTTCGCAATATTTTTAGAAATTTGGGCTCTTTTAGTAAAATTAACACTTGCGCTAAAGCATCTTTTATTCTCATTTCATGTCTTTCAGGATTATTTCTGGGTTTTATTTTGTTTATTTGATGAAAATGAACAACAATACACACCATGGAAACATTTTTGTTTGATTTGTGTCAAGTGAGATTTTCACCTAGAACCCAAAGGGGGGGTATTGGCACTTTTCATGGAAAAATGTGAAAAATTAAATTTTCTAAAAATGAAATAAATGCCTTCTAAACACCTCAAACATTCACTCTAAAACAGAAGATTGTTGTTTTTCGCAATATTTTTAGAAATTTGGCCTCTTTTAGTAACATTAACACTATCGCTGAAGCAACTTTTATGCTCGTTTCTTGTCTTTCAAGATTAATTCTGGGTTTTATTTTGTTAATTTGATGAAAATGTACAATACACACCATGGAAACATTTTTGTTTGATTTGTGTCGAGTGAGATTTTCACCTAGAACCCAAAGGGGGGGGTATTGGCACTTTTCATGGAAAAATGTGAAAAATTAAATTTTCCAAAAATGAAATAAATACCTTCTAAACACCTAAAACATTCACTCTTAAAAAGCAGATTGTTATTTTTGGCAATATTTTTAGAAATTTGGGCTCTTTTAGTAACATTAACACTTTCGCTGAAGCATCTTTTATGCTCATTTCTTGTCTTTCAGGATTAATTCTGGGTTTTATTTTGTTTATTTGATGAAAATGAACAACAATACACACCATGGAAACATTTTTGATTGATTTGTGTCGAGTGAGATTTTCACCAAGAACCCAAGGGGGGGTATTGGCACTTTTCATGGAACAATGTGAAAAATTAAATTTTCTAAAAATGAAATAAATGCCTTCTAAACACCTCAAACATTCACTCTAAAACAGAAGATTGTTGTTTTTCGCAATATATTTAGAAATTTGGGCTCTTTTACTATAATTAACACTTGCGCTGAAGCATCTTTTATGCTCATTTCTTGTCTTTCAGGATTAATTCTGGGTTTTATTTGTTTATTTGATGAAAATGAACAACAATACACACCTTGGATACATTTTTGTTTGATTTGTGTCGAGCGAGATTTTCACCTAGAACCCAAAGGGGGGGGTATTGGCACTTTTCATGGAAAAATGTGAAAAATTAAATTTTCTAAAAATGAAATAAATGCCTTCTAAACACCTCAAACATTCACTCTAAAACAGAAGATTGTTGTTTTTCGTAATATTTTTAGAAATTTGGGCACTTTTAGTAACATTAACACCTGGGCTGAAGCATCTTTTATGATCATATATTGTCTTTCAGGATACATTCCGGGTTTTTTTTGTTTATTTGATGAAAATGAAAATCAATACACACTTTGGATACATTTTTGATTGATTTGTGTCGACTGAGATTTTCACCTAGAACCCAAAGGGGGGGGTATTGGCACTTTTCATGGAAAAATGTGAAAAATTAAATTTTCTAAAAATGAAATAAATGCCTTCTAAACACCTCAAACATTCACTCTAAAACAGAAGATTGTTGTTTTTCGCAATATTTTTAGAAATTTGGGCACTTTTAGTAACATTAACACCTGGGCTGAAGCATCTTTTATGATCATATATTGTCTTTCAGGATACATTCCGGGTTTTTTTTGTTTATTTGATGAAAATGAAAAACAATACACACTTTGGATACATTTTTGATTGATTTGTGTCGACTGAGATTTTCACCTAGAACCCAAAGGGGGGGTATTGGCACTTTTCATGGAAAAATGTTAAAAAATTAAATTTTCTTAAAATGAAATAAATGCCTTCTAAACACCTCAAACATTCACTCTAAAACAGAAGATTGTTGTTTTTCGCAATATTTTTAGAAATTTGGGCTTTTTTAGTAACATTACCACCTGGGCTGAAGCATCTTTTATGATATTTTATTGTCTTTCAGGGTTCATTCTGGGTTTTATTTTGTTTATTTGATGAAAATGAACAACAATATACACCTTGGATACATTTTTGTTTGATTTGTGTCGAGTGAGATTTTCACCTAGAACCCAAAGGGGGGGGGTATTGGCACTTTTCATGGAAAAATGTGAAAAATTAAATTTTCTAAAAATGAAATAAATGCCTTCTAAACACATCAAACATTCACTCTAAAACAGAAGATTGTTGTTTTTCGCAATATTTTTAGAAATTTGGGCTCTTTTAGTAACATTAACACTTTCGCTGAAGCATCTTTTATGCTCCTTTCATGTCTTTCAGGAATCATTCTGGGTTTTATTTTGTTTATTTGATGAAAATGAACAACAATACACACCTTGGATACATTTTTGTTTGATTTGTATCGAGTGAGATTTTCACTTAGAACCCAAAGGGGGGGGTATTGGCACTTTTCATGGAAAAATGTGAAAAATAAAATTTTCTAAAAATGAATGAAATGACTTCTAAACACCTCAAACATTCACTCTAAAACAGAAGATTGTTGTTTTTCGCAATATTTTTAGAAATTTGGGCTCTTTTAGTAACATTAACACTTTCGCTGAAGAAACTTTTATGCTCATTTCTTGTCTTTCAGGATTAATTCTGGGTTTTATTTTGTTTATTTGATGAATATGAACAACAATACACACCATGGAAACATTTTTGTTTGATTTGCGTCAAGTGAGATTTTCACCTAGAACCCAAAGGGGGGGGTATTGGCACTTTTCATGGAAAAATGTGAAAAATTAAATTTTCTAAAAATGAAATAAATGCCTTCTAAACACCTCAAACATTCACTCTTAAACAGAAGATTGTTGTTTTTCGCAATATTTTTAGAAATTTGGGCTCTTTTAGTAACATTAACACTTTCGCTGAAGCAACTTTTATGCTCTTTTCTTGTCTTTCAAGATTAATTCTGGGTTTTATTTTGTTTATTTGATGAAAATGAACAACAATACACACCATGGAAACATTTTTGTTTGATTTGTGTCGAGTGAGATTTTCACCTAGAACCCAAAGGGGGGGGTATTGGCACTTTTCATGGAAAAATATGAAAAATTAAATTTTCTAAAAATGAAATAAATACCTTCTAAACACCTAAAACATTCACTCTAAAACAGAAGATTGTTGTTTTTCGCAATATTTTTAGAAATATGGGCTCTTTTAGTAACATTAACACTTGCGCTGAAGCATCTTTTATGCTCATTTCTTGTCTTTCCATTTTAATTCTGGGTTTTATTTTGTTTATTTGATGAAAATGAACAACAATACACACCATGGAAACATTTTTGATTGATTTGTGTCGAGTGAGATTTTCACCCAGAACCCAACGGGGGGGTATTGGCACTTTTCATGGAACAACGTGAAAAATTTAATTTTCTAAAAATGAAATAAATACCTTCTAAACACCTCAAACATTCACTCTAAAACATAAGATTGTTGTTTTTCGCAATATTTTTAGAAATTTGGGCTCTTTTAGTAACATTAACACCTGGGCTGAAGCATCTTTTATGATCTTTTATTGTCTTTCAGGATTTATTCTGGGTTTTATTTGTTTATTTGATGAAAATGAACAACAATACACACCATGGAAACATTTTTGTTTGATTTGTGTCGAGTGAGATATTCACCTAGAACCCAAAGGGGGGGGTTTTGGCACTTTTCATGGAAAAATGTAAAAAAATAAATTTTCTAAAAATGAAATAAATGCCTTCTAAACACCTCAAACATTCACTCTAAAACAGAAGATTGTTGTTTTTCGCAATATTTTTAGAAATTTGGGCACTTTTAGTAACATTAACACCTGGGCTGAAGCATCTTTTATGATCATTTATTGTCTTTCAGGATACATTCTGGGTTTTTTTTTGTTTATTTGATGAAAATGAAAAACAATACACACTTTGGATACATTTTTGATTGATTTGTGTCGAGTGAGATTTTCACCTAGAACCCAAAGGGGGGGGTATTGGCACTTTTCATGGAAAAATGTGAAAAATTAAAATTTTCTAAAAATGAAATAAATGCCTTCTAAACACCTCAAACATTCACTCTAAAATAGAAGATTGTTGTTTTTCGCAATATTTTTAGAACTTTTGGCTCTTTTAGTAACATTAACACTTTCGCTGAAGCATCTTTTATGCTCCTTTCATGTCTTTCAGGATTCATTCTGGGTTTTATTTTGTTTATTTGATGAAAATGAACAACAATACACACCTTGGATACATTTTTGTTTGTTTGTATTGAGTGAGATTTTCACTTAGAACCCAAAGGGGGGGGTATTGGCACTTTTCATGGAAAAATGTGAAAAATAAAATTTTCTAAAAATGAAATAAATGCCTTCTAAACACCACAAACATTCACTCTAAAACAGAAGATTGTTGTTTTTCGCAATATTTTTAGAAATTTGGGCTCTTTTAGTAAAATTAACACTTGCGCTAAAGCATCTTTTATTCTCATTTCATGTCTTTCAGGATTATTTCTGGGTTTTATTTTGTTTATTTGATGAAAATGAACAACAATACACACCATGGAAACATTTTTGTTTGATTTGTGTCAAGTGAGATTTTCACCTAGAACCCAAAGGGGGGGTATTGGCACTTTTCATGGAAAAATGTGAAAAATTAAATTTTCTAAAAATGAAATAAATGCCTTCTAAACACCTCAAACATTCACTCTAAAACAGAAGATTGTTGTTTTTCGCAATATTTTTAGAAATTTGGCCTCTTTTAGTAACATTAACACTATCGCTGAAGCAACTTTTATGCTCGTTTCTTGTCTTTCAAGATTAATTCTGGGTTTTATTTTGTTAATTTGATGAAAATGTACAATACACACCATGGAAACATTTTTGTTTGATTTGTGTCGAGTGAGATTTTCACCTAGAACCCAAAGGGGGGGGTATTGGCACTTTTCATGGAAAAATGTGAAAAATTAAATTTTCCAAAAATGAAATAAATACCTTCTAAACACCTAAAACATTCACTCTTAAAAAGCAGATTGTTATTTTTGGCAATATTTTTAGAAATTTGGGCTCTTTTAGTAACATTAACACTTTCGCTGAAGCATCTTTTATGCTCATTTCTTGTCTTTCAGGATTAATTCTGGGTTTTATTTTGTTTATTTGATGAAAATGAACAACAATACACACCATGGAAACATTTTTGATTGATTTGTGTCGAGTGAGATTTTCACCAAGAACCCAAGGGGGGGTATTGGCACTTTTCATGGAACAATGTGAAAAATTAAATTTTCTAAAAATGAAATAAATGCCTTCTAAACACCTCAAACATTCACTCTAAAACAGAAGATTGTTGTTTTTCGCAATATATTTAGAAATTTGGGCTCTTTTACTATAATTAACACTTGCGCTGAAGCATCTTTTATGCTCATTTCTTGTCTTTCAGGATTAATTCTGGGTTTTATTTGTTTATTTGATGAAAATGAACAACAATACACACCTTGGATACATTTTTGTTTGATTTGTGTCGAGCGAGATTTTCACCTAGAACCCAAAGGGGGGGGTATTGGCACTTTTCATGGAAAAATGTGAAAAATTAAATTTTCTAAAAATGAAATAAATGCCTTCTAAACACCTCAAACATTCACTCTAAAACAGAAGATTGTTGTTTTTCGTAATATTTTTAGAAATTTGGGCACTTTTAGTAACATTAACACCTGGGCTGAAGCATCTTTTATGATCATATATTGTCTTTCAGGATACATTCCGGGTTTTTTTTGTTTATTTGATGAAAATGAAAATCAATACACACTTTGGATACATTTTTGATTGATTTGTGTCGACTGAGATTTTCACCTAGAACCCAAAGGGGGGGGTATTGGCACTTTTCATGGAAAAATGTGAAAAATTAAATTTTCTAAAAATGAAATAAATGCCTTCTAAACACCTCAAACATTCACTCTAAAACAGAAGATTGTTGTTTTTCGCAATATTTTTAGAAATTTGGGCACTTTTAGTAACATTAACACCTGGGCTGAAGCATCTTTTATGATCATATATTGTCTTTCAGGATACATTCCGGGTTTTTTTTGTTTATTTGATGAAAATGAAAAACAATACACACTTTGGATACATTTTTGATTGATTTGTGTCGACTGAGATTTTCACCTAGAACCCAAAGGGGGGGTATTGGCACTTTTCATGGAAAAATGTTAAAAAATTAAATTTTCTTAAAATGAAATAAATGCCTTCTAAACACCTCAAACATTCACTCTAAAACAGAAGATTGTTGTTTTTCGCAATATTTTTAGAAATTTGGGCTTTTTTAGTAACATTACCACCTGGGCTGAAGCATCTTTTATGATATTTTATTGTCTTTCAGGGTTCATTCTGGGTTTTATTTTGTTTATTTGATGAAAATGAACAACAATATACACCTTGGATACATTTTTGTTTGATTTGTGTCGAGTGAGATTTTCACCTAGAACCCAAAGGGGGGGGGGTATTGGCACTTTTCATGGAAAAATGTGAAAAATTAAATTTTCTAAAAATGAAATAAATGCCTTCTAAACACATCAAACATTCACTCTAAAACAGAAGATTGTTGTTTTTCGCAATATTTTTAGAAATTTGGGCTCTTTTAGTAACATTAACACTTTCGCTGAAGCATCTTTTATGCTCCTTTCATGTCTTTCAGGAATCATTCTGGGTTTTATTTTGTTTATTTGATGAAAATGAACAACAATACACACCTTGGATACATTTTTGTTTGATTTGTATCGAGTGAGATTTTCACTTAGAACCCAAAGGGGGGGGTATTGGCACTTTTCATGGAAAAATGTGAAAAATAAAATTTTCTAAAAATGAATGAAATGACTTCTAAACACCTCAAACATTCACTCTAAAACAGAAGATTGTTGTTTTTCGCAATATTTTTAGAAATTTGGGCTCTTTTAGTAACATTAACACTTTCGCTGAAGCAACTTTTATGCTCTTTTCTTGTCTTTCAAGATTAATTCTGGGTTTTATTTTGTTTATTTGGTGAAAATGAACAACAATACACACCATGTAAACATTTTTGTTTGATTTGTGTCAAGTGAGATTTTTACCTAGAACCCAAAGGGGGGGGTATTGGAACTTTTCATGGAAATATGTGAAAAATTAAATTTTCTAAAAATGAAATAAATACCTTCTAAACACCTCAAACATTCACTCTAAAACAGAAGATTGTTGTTTTTCGCAATATTTTTAGAAATTTGGGCTCTTTTAGTAACATTAACACTTGCGCTGAAGTATCTTTTATGCTCATTTCTTGTCTTTCAGGATTAATTCTGGGTTTTATTTCGTTTATTTGATGAAAATGAACAACAATACACACCATGGAATCATTTTTGTTTTATTTGTGTCGAGTGAGATTTTCACCTAGAACCCAAAGGGGGGTATTGGCACTTTTCATGGAAAAATGTAAAAAATTAAATTTTCTAAAAATGAAATAAATGCCTTCTAAACACCTCAAACATTCACTCTAAAACAGAAGATTGTTGTTTTTCGCAATATTTTTAGAAATTTGGGCTCTTTTAGTAACATTAACACCTGGGCTGAAGCATCTTTTATGATCATTTATTGTCTTTCAGGATACATTCTGGGTTTTATTTTGTTTATTTGATGAAAATGAACAAAAATACACACCTTGGATACATTTTTGTTTGATTTGTGTCGGATGAGATTTTCACCTAGAACCCAAAGGGGGGGGTAT